>NW_001884583.1:229712-365181 GCF_000146915.1 Parastagonospora nodorum SN15 | reverse complement strand
TTCTTATATCTAGACAGTCTTTAAGATTATTAGAGTATTATCATATAGCTGCCTATTATTGTTAATATAAAGCTAATGCTTCTTTTATCTGCTACTAGAGGTTAGGTTAGTAAGAGTTCTAACCTAGAAGAATAACCTAGTTACGTATAGTAATATAGGTATTATTTAAAGCTTGCTTATAATTATTAGGTTGCATTATATAATTATCTATAAGTTTACTAGTCTATTTCTTACGCATAAGATATTTATCTCTCTATATAACAGATATTTCTAGTATGTTCTCTATCTCCTTATCCTTATTATCTTTATTAGCACCTGCAGCGCGCTTTGTAGGAATAAGCTCTAATCCTTTAACTATCTTCTGCCTTAGCATGTCTGTAACAAAGCTAATATTATCTATTTTCTCTTCTATATCTATAGTAGCCTTGCTAAAGTTTATACTAGAAAAGTAGTAAAGCTTAATATATTAAGCAGTATAAGCACTAAGGATCTTACCTTTAATCTTTAACTTATACCTAGAAGCTTAGACTAATACCTCTTCTATTATAAGTAAATCTACTAGCTGCGCTAGCAAACGAAGCTAATTAGAACCTAGAAGCATTAGGTTTAAAGCTTTATTAGTAGGCATCTATAGAAGAGGTAGGCTTAGTTGCAAAAGTGCATCTGCACTTATTGCACTAAGCTCTTTAGTAGCAGAAGAGATGTTATTTATTATTATTCTTATTATTACTTTTCTCTTCTTTAGCGTACTTATCTTAGACACGCGATATAATCTTATAGTTAGCCTTAGATATAGTGCTAATACCTAGATTAAATATAAGATTACTACGCTTAGAGTCTGCGCATATCTAGTCTATGCATTTAAATAATATAATCTTATCTAATATCTCTAGTTTAGATTTAATAATATAGCTATCTTAGAACTAGAACGCATGCACATTCTAGCTGTTAGAAGTAAACTTTAGTAGAGAAAGCAGTGCTACTTTACGCTGTTTCTTATAAGAGTTCTAGATATTAAGTCTAAGTCTGCTAGTATCTATATTAGTTATCTCTAGGCCTAGCTCTTTCTTTATCTTAGTATAGCTAGCTTTTCTCTTTAACGATATAGATAGACTCTTTCTTATCTTCTTATATATCCTAGAGGTTATTACTTCTAAATTATCTAACTAAACGTTAGTTATATTAATATCTTCTTCTGCACCTAAACTAGAACAGTCTTTAGCTATAGCAGCTTATTTACTTATAGCATTTGCAGCTTCTGCCTTAGCAAGCTGTTTATATTAGACGCTTAAGAACTTCTACTCTTACTTATTACGCTTAACTTACGCTTTATTCTTCTCGCTTTAACTAGTACGTTTTACGCGCTATTTCTTCTTCTCTATTATACGTAAGCAATGCAACGTATATTATACTAGACTAGCTATATCTATAAGCTTCTAGAGATAACTAAATCTAATCTTATCTTAGCTATCTATAGCTTAAACGAGGCAGTGTATACGATTTAACTATTAGATAGTTAGAATAGATTTGTGCTTTAGAGAAGCAGTTGCACTATAGAAAAGAATATTTCGTAGGTTACAATAGCTATACGCGTAGATATTAACTAAATTAGAGAACGCAGAAGTACTGTCGCTATCTATTATATCTTATAATAATATCTTATAGTATTAACTACCTTTAGTACCTGCAGCAGATAAAGCAGACGTAATATTATTAAACTGCATATAACTAGCCTTATTATCCTTAGATAAATTTCATAGAAGAGATTACGTAGATTTTGCACTACGCTAGGCAAATCTCTATAAAATAGTTAAGAGCATGCGCAATATCTATATTGCTTAAGAGAATAGCTATTATCTTAGTTCTGCTACTAAATCTAAAGTATTTAGAGATAGCTTTAAAGAATCGCTTAGATACAGTAGGAAGCTAAAGCTTAGATAGGTTTCCTAGATTCTTAACAATACTTACTTATTTATTATAGTTAAGATTATCTAGGCAGATATAGGCTCTAAGTTTAGCTACTTTCTCTTTAGCCTCCTTCTAAGCAGAGGTAAGTATATCTGCAGATACTATAATATTAAGATGCGCTATAATGTTGTATAGTGCATTAAGCTCTTTATTATCTTCTAATTTAGAACCTAGGTTAAGGTTACCTAGGTTAGGAGAGGCATTATAGACTCTAAGGTTTTTAGCTATAGTAAGAAGTCTATAATATAATAGTTAGTATATAAATAGAACTAAGTAAAAAGAAAGCTATTTTAGAAAGTATAGCCTACACTTTAGAAAATAGGTCCTAGAGAGAGAGAGTTCTAGAAGTTAGTACGTTAGCTATCTAAGTTATAGTTAATTGTACGTAGATAGATCTAGCTAAAGTTTTTAGATAATAGAAAGAATAGGCATTATATAGAGTAATAAAGCGTCTTAGCATTAGAGTAGTTTTTATGCCCTTATAATATCTTAATAAGAGAAGAGCTAGAGTAAAAAGAGCCTATTTTCTAAAGTGCAGATTTCGCGTTATTAAACTTATCTTAGATTAGTTATTATAGTTCTATTAGGTAAAGTTAGCGCAAGCTCTAATTGCTATTTTTAGCTATAATTACAGTAGCCTATAAGGCGTATAGCAATTAATTATAACTTACTTTAACGTGCTAAGTAGTAGTTAGTAGTAATTAGATAGATAACTAAGTAATTACAACGTAGGCAGGCAGGTAGTTAAGAGTAGAGAAGTATAAGATAGTTATTTAGAGTTAGCTATCTAGATATTTAGATCCTAGATCTATGCTAAGACTATACTAGTTTAGCGTTCTTATTTACTGCGCCTATACTTTACTAAATAGCCTCTTTTATAAACGATAGGTTTCTCTAGTTATACTTAGCTTATAATATAGTATATATCTATCTGCTATAGTTTATTATTTAAATAATATATAGATTTATACAGGTAATACAAAAGAATTGCTATATATAAAATAGTTCTTTAGTGCGCAAAATAACTACAAATTAAATAACCTAGCAGGTAGGTTATGCTTATGCTAAAGATTCTACTACGCCTAAGTAGTATTTTCATTCTATTAGGTAGTTAACTATACTATAAGAACGTTATAGGCACTGCTAAGACGTTTATATTCTAGATATATCTATTTTTATAAGTATAGTCTGCACTTCTACAATTAGTTATCTTATTAACTTACTAATATCTCTCTCTAAGAGTAGGTATTATTTGCTTTATACCTAGTATTATTATAGTAAATTTATTTGCTAATATAGTTCTTACTGTAATCCTTTGCTTTCTAACGTGCAATTAAGTAACCTCTTATACTTCTCTTATTAATACTTCTTATAGTTAATCTATTCTAAGAAAGAATTTCTATATAATCTAGTTTACGTTGTGCGCAATACGTCTAACTAGTTTCTTACTATTTAAGTTTAATAACTTGCAGAAATAGGCTTAGAAACCTAAAGAGTTTATTCTATTATAAAGACTATTGCTTTCTATCTTAATCTAATCTAGCTATACCTCTTTAGCTATTTTACTCTTCTCCTATAGTATTGCCTATATATCTAGAACGATAAAGAAGTATATGCAATTAGTGCTAGATTAAAGAGCGTTAAGAATTTGCTCTATATTAGAATCCTGCTAGAATATATAAAGCAATAATAGCATAAAGCATTGAAAATACTATAGTCTGCCTAGTTAGTTATTTATCTTCTACTAACGATATTCCTAAACAATAGCATTAGTGCGCTTATTGCAGGACGCTTTTAGATAATTAAATTTATTGCTATTAATAAAGTAAGCTACGCAGTATTCTATCTAATAACGTGCAGTTATTATAAGCTGCATAGTTATAATATTATTTACTTCTCTGCAGTATATTTGCTATATACTTTTACTAAAGTTAAGAGTACGCGTAATATGCGCAGCCTTTACAATAGCCTAAGATAGCAATAGCTTAGCAATAGGCAATAATATATATAATATAGATACTGCAATACTAAGTAAGTTATAACTATAATTATTGCAAAGGTAACTTACCTTAGTTTTAATAGCGCTTTAGCAGACTGCCTTATAGTATCTGCTGTAAGCAGAGAGTAGTATAATTAACATCTAGTATAAAGATATTAATAGATAGTATATAAGTTAGAGTGTACAGCGATAAAGTAGTATATATAGAAAGTATATAGTCTTACCTTTCTATTAGACGTAGAAAATATATAGGTAACTCTAGAGATATATAACTTCTAATAGCGTTGTAAATCTATATCTTATATATATTGCAGAGTTGCTTAGCATCTATATATATCTAATAGCGTATGTTACTATTAAAGTAAGCATCTAAGGCAATTTATTAGCATTTCTTTATAGGTTAATTTTGCTGCAGAATAGAGTTAATAATAGTACGAACATTATAGCTTGCTTTGCTATAGAAACTAAAAATACTCTAGCTAATAACAATGCGCATAATATAAGGCATTCTATCTCTACTACCTTGCTCTAATTCTTATAACTAGATAATAGCATTATTAGGCTCGCTAAATCTAATAATAAGATAGATATTAGAGATATTAACGCCTGCATTAAAGGCTATAGTAGCAATAAGAATACTATTCTTACTCTCTAAGAATGCAAGCTAAACAGCATTGCGTTTAGTATTAGAGAGATCGCTATAGTAGCTTAGATAACTAAGAAAAGCTAAAACTTTCTTTATAGACTTCTTATCTAATAGATATACTAGAGTCTTTCTATATACAGCATGTTCTTTGCAAACATAGCGAGCTATAAAGTCTAATATTGCCTTTATGCGCTGTAGAAGTTCTATAATCTAATATTTTAGATTAGATTAAGACGTTAGTTCGCAGAATAATTTAACGTAGCTGTTAATATGCAGCAGGCAATATACTTCTTATTTAAGAGAAATAGAAATTATAGCAGAAAGTAGAGTAAGAGGTATTCTATATTATGCTACGTCTCTAAGCTGCAGCAGCGCCTTATAATATAAATAGTTATTAAGTAGAATATAATAAAACTTATCTACTATAATGCGTGCTAGCTTGCCTAATGCTTATTAATAGTTTACTATTATTATAAAGCTCTCTATGTTTAAATCTTTAGGCATAGCTAAGATAATGCTAGCTGTTTCATTAAATATGCAGTCTCTAACTTAGAATACTATAATTAAAAGTAACTTAGATTGCGTAATAATATTAGTGCGCAGCGCTATAAGAGAGATAATAATAATAGTTTGCCTATATATAGAACTAATGTAGGCAGAGAGAATATACGCTATGCTCTTTCTAGCTAAAGTGCTAGCAATATATAAAATATATAGCTCTCTATTAAGTACTACCTGCAGTACGTCTTATTATCTTCCTCTAAAAGCAGCATCTACGCTAAAATTTTCGCGAAGAAGTAACGTAGAGCTAAATAACCTAATACTACTAGAGTGCATAGTATTCTTCTTAGTGCTAGAAGCTAGGAGCTAAGACGTAAGCGTAATAGGTTTAAATAATAGAGCCTTATGCTACTTAAGAGAGATCTTAAGGTAAGCTTCTAGGCTAGAAGTTGCCTAATAGAAAACGTTCGCAGTTATAAGAGCGTATACTAATAATCTAGTTTTTAGAAAGTGCTCTGCTTATAGTTTCTGCACTTTAGCGATAGCTTTGTCGACTATCTTATCTACTTTATATTCTTCTAGAATCTAAATATTTTCTGCAATGCAACGCTAATCTAGTCTCTAGCTAAAGGCAATTATAAGATATCTTATTAAATTTAGTCTAATTTCTTCTTTAAAGAAGCGTAAAGACGCTTAGCGCATTACTTATATAAATAGTGCAGACGTCTTATATTGCTTTCTTATAGAGTTAGGCTATATAAAGCTGCTGTATGCGCAGTAATAATATGCGCCTTAAAGATTTACTAGTTACCTAGCAGTAATTATAGAGTTAAACAGTCTAATAAGCTAGAGATACTAGACAAGAATAGCGCTAATCTTGCAAGGTAGAAACTAGTAGATTATCTTTAATAATTTATCGCAATTATAACTCTTATAATACTAAGGTACTAGTGCTATATATCTATTAAATATAAATATATTATAGTACTTATTATAAACAGTGTTCTCGTATATAAAGCTTAGGATTTTAGTTAGGCAGCTAGGCTGCCCTGCTATAAGATATAGAAGCAGAAAGACTATTTTAAGCTAGGATTATACTCTATCGCTGTAGCGCGTAACTTAGTAAAATTTATCTAAGTTTATAATTATAAGAGTTTTATGCTGCTTTGCCTAAATAGCCTTTATTATAGATTTCTTAATAAAACTCTAGCTATGTGCGAGACTAGTTTCTATAGAGAAAAATAGAGAGTATTTTAGGCATTAGCTAGAGAGATTACATTAGATCTAGTTCTAAGGTATAATAGGCAACTTGCTCTAAGTATAGACAAATGCGAGTTTAAGTAATCTAAATGCAACTTCGTTATAAATACTCTATATAAAGGCTAAATATTAGTTAAATATTATAGTAATATGCTAGCAGGATATCTAGTTACTATTCTAACGCATAAATACATCTAATATCTCTCTATACCTAAATTTGCTAATATACTGTGCTATAGAGATAATCTAGGCTATAGGTATTAAGTATTCTATAGTAAGATAGTTATAAATCTATTTATAAAATGCGTTATTAGTTATATAGTTATACTCTTTAGAGGATAAACTAAGCTGCGTCTATTTAGATACTAGTTTATCTATATTAACAGCGTTAAGGTTATAGCTAATAGCAGAAAGATATAATTTGTCTTATGCAATAGTATCTCTAAAATATTAATAACTAGTAAACTATGCGAGTTTCTTAAAGGCAGATAAGTCTGTAGCAAATAGGTATATAAGGCAGAAGGTAGATAGTAAAGAGTTAATAGTAATAAACGCAAGTAGTATAATAAGAGCGAGGTTAAACTTAGTATATATTAAGGTTTGTTATATTAGATAATAGCTAGAAGTTATAGCAGAGGCTCTTAAACTCTGCAAGAGTATAACAACTATATTTTAGCAATATAGGTGCAAAGTTACTATCTTAAGCCTCTATATACGCTTGTATTTTTTTCTAGGTAATAGACTAAGTTATAGTTAAATAGAGCATATAAGGCATTGTTTTTCCTTAGACAAATATCCTATAGAAGAATAGGAATACCTTTGCAAGATAGAGAGCATATTTAAGGTTAAATTTAAGGTATAGAATAAGTAGAGAATAAGGTATATTATATATACTCTCTTATATAACCTAAATAAGTGCCTATTAGGAGGTCTTTGCTATAGTATACTAGTAGACTAGCACTATACTTTTAACTATATCTTAGAGGTACTTCGCTCTAGTATCTCCTAGGCTGTCTATATAATGCTGTATATTCTTCTACTCTAGTCTCTTAACGCAATAAAGAAACTTAGTATATGTCGAGATAGAGATTAGTAAGATAAGTATTAGCATTAGAAGCATTGCGAACGTTTGCCTCTATTTATATAGTATTAAGACAGTTAGCTTCTTCTAATTAAGCAAGGAGCGTTTCTAGTGTCGTAATAGTAGAATTAGTATAGCTCTATTCTAGTAGCGAAGATAATATTAACTAGAGAGGCGTTTTAGGTACGTATATCTTAGGTATAGGTAAGTAAGAGAAAATAGGTTCTATTAGTTCATCGTTAAATAATTGTGTTTAGGTCTATAGAAGGCTGCTTAATAATAGCTCTTATTCTATATTATAGACTTTAAAATAGGTTATAGCGTTATATAGTTTATTATAGACAGCAAATATAAAGAACTATTAACTAGTTATTCTTGCCTAGTGCATTTCCTACTAAGCTACCTTTATAGACTGCCCTCTAACTTTACTCTATCTAGATAATTAAATGCTGTGCATACAATTAAGATATAACTTTATATTAATAGTAGTAGATAACTTAGCGTAGATATAGCTATAATACTAGCACTTAAGAGAGCTATGTTAATAAAGGCTATCTATAACTAGAACTAGTTCTTTAGGTATAGTAATTATATTGTATATTGTATAAAGAGTAGTATATATAGAGCGCACTTCTGCTTATATTACGCAACGCTCCTTAGTAGTAATATAGTAAGCATGCTCTGCATTAAAGTAAGCTTATACAGCATTAGGTTAGATATAATAATAGTAATAAAGGCAAATAATAATGCTATAGGTCTCGTTGTAGTAAAGGTGTTTAAAAATTATAGTGCTTAGTATAAGTTATATAAAGATAAAGAGGATACTAATTTTAATTATATTTCTGTATCTAAATCTCTTGCTTATTTGTGTCCTTTTACAGAACAACGTTTTTGCTAGTTACTAGAGTAAGATTTAGTCTAGTAGATTCTAAAAGCTGTAATTATAAAACTAGCTCTCTTCGTTAACAACCTTCTACTATACACTTATTACTATAACAACTTATTATAGCTATATTTAAAAAGCTTTGCTTAGATCTTACTAACGTAAGTAGCAATAAGGATCTACTAGATATTATGCGCGCAGTACTAGATATATTTCTGCTCTAGAACCTTGCTCTCTATGCAACTTTGCTAGACAAAGGAGACGATATAGAGATTTTCGTTGCTTATATACTAGAAAATGCGCTATAATAGATATGCAAGCATACTAGTTAACCTATATTAATAAAGGTTATCTAGCATATTTACGATAATCTATAAATAGCGCAGAGTAATCTAGATAGTAACGCTGCAGAGAAGAACGCTTAAGGCTGTAACTCTAGTGCTTTGCCTACGCCTAGTTAAAGTAGGAAGCAAAAATGCAGCAAAGAGAAGACTATAAAGCAAGCTAATTAGAATTTAATTTAGAAAGTTAATTTAGCCTTTATATAAAATATTGCAAGTATATAGAATTAGAAATAGGCTAAAGCGCTAGTAACGCTAATAGATAAATAAATATGCTATTACTAGTTTGCCTCTAAGCTCTCTAGCGCTAGAGTTGCAATAGTTACTACTATAATTAATAAAGCTATATTAGTTAGAGCATAGGAGGCTTTTAACGACTAGAGAATAATTATGCAAATATAGAAGCAGAATTATAGCACATATGCTACAGCAGAGTATACTCTAATACCTACGAATAAAACTATAAGTCGCTAACTTAAGTTAACCTAGCAGAGTAGTTAAGATCTGCTAGATAAAGCTAGACTTATATGCTATAACGCAAATTTAATTAAGACAGAGTATTATTAAGCGCAGAAAAGTTACGTTAAGAATATTATAGGTAAAATGCTGCATTAGTATAAGATAGATAGGTTATATAAACACGTTAAGTAACTAGAATAAAAGATAAGAGCAAATAGCTATAGATTAGATAGTTCTAGAAGGCAATACAGAGTGCTAGCGAAAGAACACCTCTTTAGGCTATGCTACGAAGATATCTTAGAGCTAGGTATAATAAAAGAATAGAATACAGATTTATAGATTAAGTTTAGCGAATTCTTAGACTAGAGAAAGAGATAGAACGTTATAAAAAGGCGTTTTAGAATAGTTAGAATATTTGCCTTACTTCTGCATATGCTCATTCTAAGTGCGTATATTAAGAAGACTTTATTGCAAACTTAGGTAGGATAGTAAGTAGAGATATTAGCAGAGTATAATTAAGATGTATAAGAGATAGCTTATTGCTAATTAAGCTACTTTTCCTAGCGTATATACATAGTTATTCTCTGCTAACAGAGTTCTCTTTTCTTAATAACCTTAAAAGAATATTTAGTAACGCAGCTTATTAATTTGCTGCGTAGAACAGAGCTCTCTAGAACAAAGCAAATATATAAAACGCTAAGCTAGGAAAGATTTAAGATAGTATTAAGCAACTAGGATAATAACATAGAAGAGACCTAGATCTTATAGCTTTTTATATAATAATGTTACTGCGCATATTTATAAGTTCTAAAATATCTTTATTATTTAGGTTCTTATAGTATATATAAGTTACTAGAGAGATTTAATATATATGCTTTTATATTCTTAATATATATAGGCTTATAAAAGGAGGCTATTTTCGTAAGTGCAGAATTAAATACTGCACTTTTATAAATAGAGGAATAGCCTCTAATTAAGATATATAAGCGTACATAATTTAGGTAGAGATTTAGAACTAAAATATATATAGTGCCTTACTTTATTATAGATAGTTAATATGCGAAGAGCGTAAAGTTAATATACGAAGAGCGCAAAGTTAATATGCAAAGAGCGCAAAGTTAATATGCAAAGAGCGCAAAGTTAATATATAAAGAGTGCAAAGTTAATATGCAAAGAGTGCAAAGTTAATATACGAAGAGTATAAAGTTAATATGCGAAGAGCGCAAAGTTAATATATAAAGAGCGCAAAGTTAATATGCAAAGAGCGCAAAGTTAATATGCAAAGAGCACAAAGTTAATATGGCAAAGAGCATAGGCTAGAAAAAAGTTAATATTAATCTAATATTAAAATTCCTAATAATAATAGCAGTAGCTGCACTCTGCTTATATATAATTTTAGCTACTAAAAGATATTAAAATACTTAACTCTATTAAAGTATTACTTTAACTCTATTAAAATATTGCTTAACTCTATTAAAATATTGCTTAACTCTATTAAAATATTGCTTAACTCTACTATAATATTGCTTAACTCTACTATAATATTGCTTAACTCTGCTATAATATTACTTAACTCTTAGGTATGCATAGGCTAGCTTAGCACTATTATTAACCTAATATTAGAAATTCTAATATATATAGTATAATCTCTATATATATTATCTTATCTCTCTTCTTCTTCTATTATTCTTCTATCTATATCTTTATTTATTTAAATACTTATAACTTTTGCTTTCTATAGTTCTAAAAGTTATAATACTAACTCTAATTAGAAAATTTATTATACTACTACTATATCTCTATCTTATATCTTATATAATACTACTTTATACTATACTAATAGCGTGCAAAGCTTTCTAGTCTTAAGTAATTAACTAGTATAGCTTAAGTATGCCTATAATATGCCTAATTAGGCTTATGCTAAGCTCTAGTTTTATTATATAGATAGCTATTATAGGCTATAGTCTGCTACTATAATAACTCTAGCAGCTAGCTAGATAATACTAGATAATAATAAATGCTACTCCTATTCTAGTTACGTACTCTATTCTAGCAGCTATCTAGCTACTCTATAAAATGCTTTTAGCAGCTTTCTTAGATAATAGCTAGTAGTAGCTTATTATAGTAGCTTAGTCTCTATCTAACTACGCTGCTACGTTATTTTCTTCTTCTTCTATATAGCAGCCTACTACTATATAAATAGAAGATATAGATTTAGACTTAGATACGTCTGCTAGCGTAGAACTAGACTCTAAGCTAGATTTAGATCTAGTATAGTCTTAGAAGCGTAAAGCATCTACAGCTTTCTTTAAACTTACTCTAAAATATATCTATATATCTATTCTTACTTTACCTACTACTCTATTAGATAATAAGCTTTAATATATTATTACTATTACTAATAATAATTACTGCAGCTACGTGCGTATTCTAAATAAGATTACTAAAGTATAAGAAAAGTAGAAGCTTAACCTAAGCCTACTACTTCTTACTAAAGATATATCTATACGATATGAGAAGCACGCCTATTAGGCTATTATTCTAGTAGATATATAGTATATCTTATAGCTCTTAAAGCAGCTAGCTAGTAATAATACTAACTTCTACTATAAAGCTAACTTACTTTATAAGACTACTACTAATATGCTTAGTAAAGCCTACGCAGTTAGCTACTAAGATACTTAGTCTAATATAGCTTTCTTTCTTAGCTTATAGAGATAGTAGAGTATATCTTTTTATTTATAAGAGCCTGCTACTGCTATTCTAGAGATAAGCTTAGATACGCTATAATAATACTACTATAGATTTTACTAGCTTCTTATACGTATAGAGAATATATAATTACTATAATAGCTAGCTTATCTCTACTATTATTAAGTACTACTAAGCTATAGCTCTGCTTAGTTATATATATGCTAGTAAGATTGCCTAGGCCTAAGATAGCAATAGCATAGTAAGCAGTAATACTTTCTATAACTACTATAGTAAGAGAAAAGCCTATATAGAAGTAGCATATAGAAGTAGTAGATAGCTTGCTTTGCACTATATCTAGCGCTAATCTCTTAAAGTAGAAAAGAGATAGCTTCTATTATTAGCTATTTTATACTATCTGCTAGTATATAGTAGCTACTATGCTTAGCTAAAGTAGATTATAGATTATAATTATATGCTTTTCTTTATTACCTCTCTTACTAATAGTATAATAGCCTACTACCTTTATACTTTATCTTACTTTATACTATAACTTAGTATGCAATATACCTATAATTAATCTTAAGCTATATAATTATAATAGCAGTTATAGTACTATCTAATCTACTGCTTAAAATAATAGTTACTTATCTAAGCGTCTGCCTATCTCTCTATAGTAGAAATATTAAATATAAAGTCTATAGATAATACTATAGATAATAGTTATAACTTTACTATTTGCTCTATTTACTAGTGCGTATATCTAGCTAACTTATACTGCTAATCTCTATAGCTTTTATATTATAATTATCTTAAGTAAGTGCACTTAGCGCACTAGTATAGCTTTTAGTCTATATATTACTGCCTATACTTTACGCAATAATTCTACTTTACTATTCTTAAGATATTACTTACTATATTACTATAAGCCTTATTTCTTTCTTTATCTAATACTATACTATTAATAGCTTCTTTTCTCTCTCTCTAGTATCTTACTTCTTTTCTATAATATTCTCTCTCTATAATTTATTATAGTTTACTATAGCACTACTACTAAGATCTATAGTGCGTTTGCGTATATAGTTAGCGCCTATAACGTATATAAGCTATATCTATTATCTAGATAGTGCTACTATATTATCTCTTACTAGTCTATAATCTAGTAAGAGTATTCTTAATATAGGGTATAGGATAGTAGCTGCTTTTATTATAGAAGTAAAGGTAGAGAGTTAGTAATAGATACTATATTACTATTAATACTATCTAAGGCTTTCTTTCTACTAATATTCTATAGATACTTTAATAGCGTAGACTTATAGTTAGCCTTAATAGCGCTTTAGCTGCGTAGGTCTATTATATATACGTAAATATTAGTAACTTAAACTTAGCTACTAAGGTAAGAGTACTTTCTAGCATATCTTAGATATTTAGCTATATTATTACTCTTTATCTCTTTACTACTATACTATCTTATTAATACTACTAAGCGCTTATTACTCTCTGCTAACTTCTCTCTTCTTCTAGCTACTTTATTCTAAATATATTAGCTTACTTTACTACTATGCTACTCTCTACTACTAATATAGCTTATCTAGTATAGTTTTAGACTGCAGAGTATATAGAGGCTCTAGATATATCTATCTTAACTAAGTTTAGAGCTAATAGTCTCTGCGTCTAGATCTCTTAAGATAATCTTAGTTAGCTATATAAGGTTATTACTTTTATAATCTAGATTATATCTAATTAGTTATAGATAGTTATAGTAATATAAGTAAGAGAAGCTATAGTAGACGCTAGTTTTTATATTAACGCTATGCGCAATATTAGTAAGAGTAATAACTTTAGCTTATCTGCTAGTTAATACTCTCTAGCGTAAGCTGCTCTTAATGCTATAACTCTCTAGCAGCTTATCTAAATAGCTTAAACTTACTCTATACTTAACGCATATAACTATATTAGCTATACTAGTAATATCTTTATATGCTATACTAAGCTTGCCTAGGCTTAATTAGGTCTATATACTTATAATTATATCCTTATTTAGAGCTACTAGAGTTTTATTATTAAGAATAAAGAGCGCATTACTAAGAATAGTGCTAGCTTTTCTACTAGTAGTATAGTAGTAGCTAAAACTCTAGAGTAGACGCAGATTAGCGTCTTACTCTTATTAAGTAAGATCTAAGTAGAGCTAGAGAGGTAGAAGAGTAGAGTAAAATAGACAAAGATACTCTGCATTAAAGTAGGCTCTATAGTTATAGCTAAGATAGAGAAAATTACTAACGCTGCTTAAACTATCTGCGCTATAGTAATCTCTATACTTTTATATAAATATTAGCTTCTATATATATACTTCTATATATACTCTATAATATAGTATTACGTAATATTACTTCTACGCTAGCGCTAACCTATATATAAATGTTCTCTAGATAACTTATATAAGTCTTATATAGCTACTAGAACCTTATAAAACTCTAGTCTTTGCGTGTATAGCCTACTCTAATAAATACTATAACTATAATATATTTTATTATATATCTTATAACACATTAGTTAGATTATTATAAGACTTAATATGTTTAATGCGCATTAATTTTCTGCATCTTATACTTAAGTTATAGTTAATTTAAATATTATTTAGAGATTAGTTCTATTAGTTTTCTTAAACCTAGAAACTAATGTCTAAAGATTTAGAGTTTCTTAGAGAACTAATATAGAAATCTATATTAGTTCTGTTACCTATTAAAGATAGAATATATCTGCAAACTACTAGAACGTTAAGAGAAACTACAATAAATGTTAGAGTTTTGATATTCTTTTACCTATAACTTTAAAGCCTTGCATCTTAACGAGTATTAGAGCTATAGATAATCTGTTTAGAGATCTAGATTCCCCTTATAAAACTGCACAAAATAGCCTCTTAGCAATATATTATTTTGCTCTAGAAGGTTATTTATTCCTACAACGCATTTCTACTATATAGCGCGTTGCTAAGGCCTATTCTAATTAGCTAAGCTCTGCATTCTTAGTAGAAATGCAGATAGACTTAAGAGTAGTATATAATAATCTGCTTACGTAGTTTTATAGGCGTTATATACTATTCTTAAAGATATATATTAAGATTAATAACTGCTATATAATGCTGCTTGCATACTAGTACTCTAAATTCTTCTAAGAAGTATAGAGTATTATTGTAATTCTTAGGCAATAGCTTCTCTAGCCTGCAGCAGTAGTTAGATCTTCTACTCTTATTATACTATTGCTACTATAGTATAAGCGCTTAGCTATTCTATATAAACTCTATTATTAGATAGAGCTTAGATAATAGATATTACTTTCTATAGTCTCTTCTTTATCTAATTAATAGAAAAGATATATATAAAAAGATAACTCTATATAAATATAATAGTAAGAGTGCTGCATTATAATGCAATAGATCTATTTTAAAGTATAAGAGCAGAGTTAGATTTACTATTCTAAGAAGTACTAAGAAGTAGAATCTCTAACGTTAAGCCTATTTAGGCATAATTTAGGCTTTTCTTATTATATTCTCTTAGCTAAGTATAAGAAACTATTATAATAATATCTAAGAATTTAATTTAATTAGATAGATAATTACGTAACTTTCTAGTATAGAATAAGATTAGTAAACTTATAAAAATATTAGGTTAAGAAAGAAGAGAGATAGTATTATAATCTAGAATTAAATAACTAAAAGCTCTATCTTATAAATACTAAAGTTCTATAACTAAGTAGTAAGGCTAAGTTAGAATGCTAAGAAATAGATTACATATATATACTAGTAAGTACTAGTAAGACTAGAAAGGCTTAGCATACTAGAATATACTAAGATAATAGAATCTAACTAAAGCATATAGTATATAGATAAGACTTAGAACTTTTATAGTTTAGTATCTTTAACTTTATATTATAAATTACCTTATACTTTAATTTATCTAATATATTATACTCTTTATAGAAGCTTCTTCTTACTATCTTAGTACGCTCTATCTCTATATCTAGTGCTATATCTCTTATCTGTAAAAACTAACTTAAGCTCTTTAATACTAGCTATCTAATTATTAGCTACTTAATAGATTTTAATATATTACTATAGTAGAATATAAGATATTCTATAAATAAGACTAGGTTCTAAGCGCTATTACTTCTATCTAATTTATAGTAGAGAGCTACTTTCTTCTAAACTTTTACTAAGAAGTTAGCTTAGATAAACGCATATTAGTTCTAATAGTCTCTAATAAAGTCTAAATTAACTATAAGCTTATATATAATAGTAATATACTAAGCGCTAAAAGTAGCTTTATTCTCTAAGAATAAGTTTTCTACTAGAAGTAGTTTGCGCTAAATTAGCGCCTATTTAGTTATAGAATAGATAAAGATATTCTCTATTTCTCTAACGTTAGAAGCTACTATAGTTAGAATTAAAGTTATTATAAGAGTAGAATAAGTAGTATTTAGTATAGCTATTAGAGTAGATAAAAGACTTAGAGCATTATTAAAGTGCGCTATAAGATTCTATAGCGCAGTATTAATAGAGCTAAGTTAAGTTTTAAAGGTATTTAAGCAGGCCTCTATCTAGATAAGATAAGCTTAAGAGTTATAATTAGAACTCTGCCTCTTAAGCTCTAAGTTAGATTAAGAGTCTATCTAGATACCTTTAAAGTTTAGTTACATATTAGTATAAAGAAGAAATATAATTATTATAGGCTAGCCTATAAGAATAGAATTATATAGTGCTAAATAAAGTTATATTTCTTATTAAGAAGGTATCTGTATATTGCCTATATATATCCTTCTTACTAACTAATTAGGCTTAAGGCGCTATTAGAAAGATGCCTAAGTATAGGCGTAGCCTATACTTTAATAATAGCTATAATTATTATAAGAGGTAACTAGCAGAAATATTAGAGCTTATAGAGAAGCTTAATTAGTATACTACGTATAGATCTTAGATATAATATAAGATATTCTATGCAGAATAGAGTAGATGCGAGAGTAGAAAGATATATAGATAGAAGGAAGGCTTAAGCGTAGAGGCTAAGCCTATTATAATAATTGCAGATATAGCTGGTAGAGATGTTAGGCGCGCTGAAGAATCGATTCCGGACGCAGGAAGACCCGAGGCCGAGTCGCTGAGTTTTGGTCCAACAACGTAGGCTTCAGCCATGATATTCTCGGGCGCTGAGCTGGATTTGGGCACGAGGCTAAGTCCAGACACATTCAGTAACCAGTGGATGCTAGAGATCGATGCCGCAACGGATTTTAGAGACGTGATAGGAAACATCTAGCGGCTTTGATTTGGTGGGTAACTATAGTTCATACAGGTCAAGTGCTAGCGTTATCACAACGCAAACGGGTACCAGTGACTGTGTGCTCTTCAACGTCGATCAGCTTGCCTGCATACGCTCTGAAGCCAGATTCACTAGCTGAAAGGAGTGCGTTAGGTTATCGAATGCCGCAATAGCCGATTAATCCATTGCTCCCTACACCTGGCAGACAGCCGAAGGCAACTGCGCATATTCAATGTACAACCAATGATACAATTTGACGGGCAATTTAGAGATGCATATCGATGATCAGCATTGTAGGCTTGACATCGTTCCGAAGTACCCATGAACAGCGCCGTGGTAGCGACGATCCCCGATGTCGACTCATCGCATGAAGACTTGCGGAGAGCATACAACGACATCCTCAACACAAACAGCACCTCTGTCGCAGTACTCACAACCGCATTCACTCCACTGCCGCGTGGTGAACGCTTCTTCCGGTCGCGCTTCCATGAACGCACTGACGACGGGGAGTTTGCCACCAACTGTCTCGGTGGCGTACTCGGTATCTCGAAGCTGGGTACGAACGTGCTTAAGCTGAAGATTGGGGAGCAGGAAGAGCAGGTGCTGGAGAGCGAGGGTAGTAGAATTTCGTATCAGGCGGTGAACCCCCGGCATTATCGGACAGCATTGAACGAGTTTAGGGGAAGGCTCGACTTGTTTGAGGGTGTGAAGGTGGTGGAGGAATTGGCGATGTGTGAACGGTGAAATCATGGAACTGGGTTTTAGGTGTCGGAGGGAGATGGGGAGACAGGTAGGTTGAAGAAGTAGACATAATTAATTACATTGTATAAGATTATGCTGTACTCTAAGAAACAGGAAGAAACAATCCACAAGGCTCAACGCATATGTTAGGAGAGCTTAGCACTGTGTACAGCTATTATTAAGCAGTGCCTTAAGGACAGCTAAAAAAAAGTTGCAAAAACATACAACAGCGGGGATTCGCCAGTGGTCACCCACCTGACTACTAATCCGCCGGTGCGCTGCTTAAATATGGCTGAGCGGACGGGAAGCCTTGTATTCAACGCCCTATGGTCGTATGTGAAAGAAAAAGCGTGTGGTAGGATTATATACTTGATGTTTGCGTGAAACAGACAGGTGCTGGTGTGGACTAACCCAGAGCACCAACGAAGATATACAGGCTACCTCTTCGTCTCTTCTCTTCGGGAAAGTATACTATCTAGATTCCGCTCACAACTTAGGGAATCGCACCCTCAAGAACTGATTCGGCCATGCAACGTCCACACCCAGTTGCCATGCAACTTTGAGCACCCATTCGGGCTCTCGCATGAACTGCCTCGCGACCAGAATGACATCAGCCATTGGCTCCTTTCCATCCTGTCCTTCCGTCATGCCTACCGCAGCCCGCACTTCCTCCGCCATCTCAGCGTCTGCCTTGCGTACTTTTACAGCTCCTCCCTCCTCGAGAATGTCTTTCGCCTGTTCCGCTTCCGTGATGAGGCCCACGGCGCCGATCAACAACTTCAAGCCCTCTTTCTTAACCTCCGACCGAATGCGAGACGCAATCAGCGTTTGATAATCCATCGAGTTGAAAGGATTGATCCGCTGCAGCGGACTATTCCCACCACTACTCGCATCCAGCAAGTCCACACCAAGCGCCGGCAGCACCTTCGCCAATCTGATGCTGCTCTCGACATCCCAAGAGCCATTTTTCTTGCCCAAATCCGTATCCTCCATCCACTCTGTCGTACTAATCCGCACAAACAACGGCATCGACTCCGGAATAACACGCCGAATCGCCCGCACAATGTCCAGTAGAAACCTCGTGCGATTCTCCCAACTCCCACCATACTTATCTGTCCGCCGATTCGTCACGGGCGACAGAAACTGATGCAATAAATACCCATGCGCAGCGTGAATCTCGATAACATCCACACCCGCTTTAACCGCCCTCTCCGCCGCGCGCGCCCACTCCTCGACCAACTCCCCGACCTCGCCCTCCGACAGCGCGCGCGGTGCCCAATACCCACACTCCTCATCGCCCTGCTTTTTCATATCCCACGCCCACTCCTCCCCGCCCATCGGCCCAACAACATCCCCCGGCCACCCGCCCACATCCGCCCCGGCCCTCAGACTAACCTTCCTCTTCCCGCCCTGCGTCTTCTGCGCGCCAGCAATCCAGGGCGCACATGTACTCGCCTTTCTCCCCGCATGCGCGAGCTGCACGCCCATCAGCGCGCCCTGGCTCTTGACAAAATCGCTGACTCGGCGCAAAGCCGGGATTTGCGCATCGCTCCAGAGGCCGGGGCAATTCGGAGAAATGCGGCCGTTGGGCGTGACGCCGGTAGCTTCGACGAAGACTAACGTGGAGCCCTTTAATGCGTAGTGCCCGAGGGTTGCGACGTGGTAGTCTGTGAGACAGCCGGTGGATGGGCCGGCAGAGGCGCAGGAGTATTGGCACATGGGGGCGAGGAGGATGCGGTTGCGGAGGGTGGTGGAGCGGATTTTCAGGGGCCGGAAGAGTGTTGGGGTGGGTTTGGCGGCTTGAGGGAGGGAGCCCGGCGAGGTGAGGTGTTGGGGGGTGAAGTATTCTAGGCCTGGGGCGCCGCGGTTGAGGTCTTTGGGAGCCATATTTCGTGGTTGGGAGAAGACGAGAAACTGGGAAGGAGGAGGGAGAGAAAGACGAAGGGGAAGGGAAAGTGTATATATGAGATTTGGGGCTAGCGAAAGACACGTTGGATAGGGCGATTTGTAACAAGCTATCAGAATAAGCGTTTACTTGCCGAGGTATATTTACGCTTGGGGCAGGTGGGATCCTACGCTAAGAGTGCGGTCCGACTCGCTGTGCCAAAGTAGAACAGTGTTTGTTTCGTTTAGGATGAATGGACAAAGCATTCTAAATGATGCCGTGGAACGTTGTTGGAAGTACACATAATATCGCACGGGCGATCGTTGGTGTGGATTCTGACTCTCTCCTATTGATATGCAGCATGGCCGAGGTTGACATACTCGGTAAGACAATGCAAAACTATTCGTGGAAGGAACTATAGGCGATATGTCAGTGTAGCCCTTTCCAATCGTCCTTTAGCGTAGTGTGGATCTAATATCCACGCTACGCCACGCTCTACGCGACATGTCGATGTGGTGACGTCAGTCGACTCGCGCCTGGTGTCATATATACGCTTCAGCAACAAGTTCACAAGACAACTGCAACACCCAAACAACTCTGAGATCAATACTCACCATCACATACATACCCAAATCCTCCTACACATCTCGACTTCACATCATGTCGGCACCAAACCAGAACCAACAACCCGGCCTCGTCGCCTCGCACGCGCAATACGTCAAGGGCGCCGCTGAAGTACGTCTCAAACCCATTTCTTTCCAGGCTCGCCTTCTGCTACGACTACACTCACCAATAATTCATGCTAACTCTCATCCAGGAAACCATCGGCAACGTCACCGGCAACGAGGCGTGGAAAGCCTCAGGCACGCAGGACAAGTCCCAAGCCGTTGATGCGATGAAGGCTGCGAGCGCGAACAGAGATCCCAACGCGCAGGGTTTTGGAGGGATTGAGGAGAAGGCGGGAAACTTGGTGGGGTGTGAGGGCATGCAGAAGGAGGGGGTGGAGAGCAAGAAGGAGTAGATTTTTGGAAGTGAATAGGAAAACGGAAGAATGACAATTTTCTAAGAGAATTGAGATGCACGTGGGACTTGAGTGAAGTGAAGATGTTCGTATATCTGGCGCGTGAGCTTATCGGGTATGTGCACATACGGTCGCTGGTGAAAGTGTTATCGATAGCGATCGCTTGGCGCGTTCACGCGACTTCCAAACCTCGAACTCCACCAAAATCTCCGTCTTCAACCCGCAAGAACGCTCCGAATCGTCCATTGGCCCTACCAACGACAATGGCGCCCCCCACGCGCGCCCGCTCCGTCAGCAAAGACGTCTTCCCCAAAGTCTTCTCCAAGCTCAAAACATCCGCCTACATCGACAACCTGCGCCCCAACGCCTCCATCTCCTCCTCGCACTACATCCGCAGCATCTCCTGGAACGCATCACGGCACGTTCATCGCAACCGGCGCCGCCGACCGCACCCTGCGCATCTGGAACCCGGAAAAGTCGAATGTGAAGAATTCGACGGAGCTGCGGACGCCCGGCGCGAGTGCGGTCACGTCGCTGGAGCGCGTGGCGTTTCACCCGATCAATGAGAATGAGCTGGCCAGCTGCGGGAGTGACGGCATGGTCAGATTTTGGGATATCAGGAGCAAGGCAAGTGTGGGGGAGGTCAAGGTCGGGGAGACGCCGTTTACGCTGGCGTGGTCGCCGGATGGGAGTGAGATTGTTGCGGGGCGGAAGGTATGAGAAGAAGTTCATTGGATTGAGGAGCATGTGCTGATGAGTGTAGGATAATGTGCTGGCATCGATTGACCGCACGGCACTTCGCGTGCTTGCAGAACACCGACAACCGCTTCAGACGAACCAGTGCGTGTTCGACTGGTCGGGCAATCACCTCTTCATGACGGGCGGCGATGGAAGTGTCAAGATTGTGGATTACCCGTCCTTCGAACCCGTACTCACGCTCAACGCCCACACGTCCTCGTGCTACGCCATCACAATGTCACCGAGTGGGGAGTACATGGCAGCTGGGGGCGGAGACGCACTCGTCTCGCTCTGGGACACGCAAGAATGGATATGCGTGCGCACATTCGACCTCACAAAAGAGCTCATCAAGAGCATAGACTTTTCGTTTGATGGCAGCTATATCACGGCGGGCTCGGACGACAAAGAAGAGAAGAAGCTTAGGATCGCACACGTGGAGACGGGAGAGGTGGTGCATTCGATCGACATCCCTACGCCGGCATCGCATGTCGCGTGGCATCCATGTCGGTATATCCTGGCATACTCGGCGGATCAACAGGGACTGAAGATTGTGGGAGGCATTAATTGAGAGAGTGATGGTTTTAAGATCGACATATACGCACGATACCCATTCGAATTCGATCTCGACTTTTCTGCGCACACTTCGTTGCTTGATCCATCTTCTAGCGCCTTCTTTCCGCCTGTGACGCAATCCACATCGAGCTCGGAATATCAAACGCCGATGTCGACACTTCGAAGCTGCGAAACCAGGACTACATTGCTATACCATCACATTCACCATGGACATTCAAGCGCAAATCAATCCAGCAGACCTGTTCTCTCCGAAAGGACTGGTTGTTGTAGTCACAGGTGGCGGTAGTGGTACGTTCTCAAGCTCCAGAGCTACCCCTCTGTGCCCCGCATCCACGACAACAACTCACCATTGCCAGGACTTGGAGCTGCAATTGCTTCAGCACTTTACCAGAACGGCGCCGCAAAGGTCTACATTCTCGGCCGTCGTCGGAATGTTCTTGAGAAGGCCAAGAGAGAGATTGTATCGTCGCCTCACGGGTCCCTAGCCTCCGACTCTGTCATTCAAGAGATCGTCTGCGATGTAACCGATCTCGACTCCATCAAAGTAGCGGTTGAAACCATCAAGAAAGATGTAGGCTTCGTCGACGTCCTCATCAACAACGCCGGTGTCCTCGGCCCAAAGAACGGCCAGGACATCTACAAAGCCGAATCCATCGAACAGCTGGCCGACACCATGACCAAAGACTGGGACGGCTGGGCGAACGCTTTCGCAATCAACACCCAGGCCGTCATCGGTGTGTCCGCCCAGTTCCTCCCGCTCCTTGAAGCAGCCAACACGCGCCGCGGCTTCGCGCCAGGCAAAGTCACCGGCACAGGCATCGCGCGCGCCCACGACAAATCCAAATTATCCCAAATCGGCACGTCAGAAGATGACGACCGCATGGCGCAAATCATCACCGTCGCATCCGTGGCGTCCTACATGCGCTGGGTTTCCGCAGGCCTCGCATACAACGCAACCAAATCTGCCGCTGCGCACCTCGCTAAAATGATGTCCACCTTCCTCGCTGAATGGGGCATTCGAAGCAACATCATCGCGCCCGGACCGTATCCCAGCGAGATGACGGCGAGTAATCCTGCAGCTTATGGCACGGGACAGATTCCGCAGGGCAGAATGGGTGGGTTGGGAGACATCGCGGGGACGGTGCTGTATCTTGTGGGGAGGGGCGGGGCGTATGTCAATGGTTGTGTGCAGGTCACTGATGGGGGGAGGATGGGGGGTTTTTCCGGCTGTTTATTAGGAGATATACGTTGATGTTCCTGGATATCTCAGGCCACAAGAAAAGTTCTGAAAATGCTGGCTGGGCTTCTGTAACATTCCAGAATTGGTTTCTTTGATACCGGATCTCGTTTGGTTCGTTTTAGTGCCCCGAAGACATACATCCATCTCCGGACCCCGGCATCAAACTTTGACACAATTCCCGAAATGGTAAAGACCTTGTTTCACGCCACTGTTTTTCGAGTACCTTGGTACCCTCCAAAACCACAACCCACTCACTACAAGATATATATCTCTCCCACCAACCTCCTCTCCCATTCGCATTTGCATTTCCATCCATCACATCACATCATAAGATAACCCATCTACCTTCACACCCCCAAACCCACGGAAAAGGAGAAACTTCAAAATGAAATTCACACTCCTCACCACCCTCGCGCTCACCACACTCACCTCCGCCCTTCCACCGGACTATGAATACCGCCCCTTCGCCACGCCCGACCTGCCCCCTGCAAAACCCCACGTGGATTTGAATATCTTGTGGGAAATGTGTACGTGCACCCCTCATTGTAGTCAGTTTTCCAACATGAAGAGCGACTTTGCTAACGAAGTGTGATTTCACAGGCAGGATGCTCACTGATAGAGGGCCCGCGAGCCTGCCGCATTTGGATTTGAGTCCGGGTATGTGTGTGCGGTTGGTTAAGCCGCTTTTTGGGTTTCCTTAGATCGGCGGGAGGGGGTGGGACGGGGAGGGAATGGGCAAGGAAAGGGGATATACAGGCGATGGAAAGGGGATGTAGACATGGACGTGGAAATATGAGAATGGATCATAAGCGCGATAGGCGGTGTTTTGAGTGCGTTGTGTTCATTTTGAATGCAATTATGGATTTGCATGTGACTTTGAGATGATATTCCCTCTTGAATGCCTATGTGAATTTTGAGGTATGAGATTGTGTGTGTGGTGTAGGTGTCCGTGTCCGTGTCCGATCTTTGGAACCGAACTATCTTAGAACCACGGGCAATGATTTCGATTTGTTAACGCACAACATTCGGCCCCACTCTCCACCTTGATGCCATGAATCCATCCAAGACACGGTATGAGGTTCGGAAGGCGAGGAGAAGTGCGGAATTTTCTCATTTCAATCTTCACTTCCTCATAACTCCCCATGGTATCCAAGACCCTTCCGTACCACACAACAGCATCATCCCATAGATAAAAGCCATACGCACTCCTACTCCTTCAGCATCTTCCGCCTCATCCAGAATATCTTCACACCACATTCACACCTCACCATGAAACTCACACACCACCTCGCCGCGCTCCTCGTGTGCATCACGCCCACCCTCGCCAGCACCCCACGATCCATCGAGCGTCCCGAAACGTCCCCTTACGGTTACTCCCCCGCCGCCCTTCCGGAGCACTTTGAAATGCCCCATATAGATTCTCGTGGTGAAGGGGCGAGCGATGTGTCGCTTGCTTGTGCGTATATACTTCCCCATCTCATTGAATAGGCTTGCTAATGTGAGATGTGTTAGGCGACCTCTTCTTATCGCGCGGCGCAGATGTCTTTGTTGGGATGAGCAAGGAGGAGTGCATGGCTGCGATGGGCGGATTTGTAAAGGAGGCGAGGAAGGGGAAGTCGCAGGGGGAGTGGATGGTGGATTTGGAGAATCTGGTGATGAGTTTGGAGGGGAGGGAGAAGAGGTCGAAGTCCTGATTTTAGAGAGGGGTAATGCAATGATCAGACGCGTTCATGCCTTCCTTGGGTACATGATTGTGAACCCAGAAATTCATTGTTTGACCTCCGCGTATCTTTGCTCACCCCGCGGAGGTTACGGTGAATCATTTGTTTGTGCGTCGCAAAGATGTTGAAATGGGTGAAATTCACTGTTCCAACAAACTTGGGTGCTCTTGCTATAAAGTATCTGGTTTTCCATGCTACCGCTGCCCGCAACTTCAATTTCTTTTGTCGAATATTTCCCTCAACTGCCACGATCGCAACCGGGAGTGGAAACTCTCCAGACTCTAGCGGAGCAGAAGCCCCAACCGCCTCGTTCTACACAAAACGAAAATGAAGCTCGTGTATCTGATCATCTTGTTGATAGGTCCCGTCTCCGCCGGCAATCGCTGACAAGATATGGAAGACGACCTATATAGACGCGCAGACCAAATTACTCGGGTGTCTAGGTACCTGCGCGGAGACTTGAACGATGTGACTGCATAGAGGGGATCAATTTTGCATGGATCGCTCACAGACATCCACGGAAGACCTTGACGGTCAATAGTTGAGCAAAGTTTCAAGGGAATTGATCATAATTGCACTAGTCAAATTCCTCGATTATCGCGCATAGTTTGGATATTTCACTTCACTTAGAAGCGAAGATCCTTGTGTCGCCGCAGCAGACAGACTAATAATCACAACTACGTCTCCGACTTGGAACATCTTCAGCTCAATTAGCCCATTCAATTTTTCACGGCAACATTTACTGACAACACATCTCTGTAAACTGCCTAGCCCTTCCATGTTCGTGTATCTTCGCAAATTTCCCTACCTAGCTAAAATTCCACGTTGTAGGCGAAGCCAAGTATCGAGGCGACTTCCCTGACGGTATTACCCAGGCCGCTAAGCTGACGTGCGTGGTACTCAAGCTCAAGGCGGCCGAGGTCCGTCAAGCCATTGCGAAGTGGGAACGTATAACTGCTCACATAGCCCCATCAGACTATTTTCACGAAACTCTACACAAATGTAAGTATCTCCAGACCTATCTCTCCCTACGCAGCTGATGTTTTATGCTGCAAGCGAAGTTGTGTACCCAAACCACAGGACCGACTGTATCGTAGGGATGGCGTGGAAGTTGTGTGTGGTTAAGAAAGGTAAAAGTATTGACATGAGTATTCCTGATGCGACATCTGAAGAAATTAAAAAAGTGGAAAGCCTCATCGAGGCGGTTGAGGTGGATTTTGAGCAATAGGATAGCGCGATGAAGGGGTATCGGGATATGAGATTGTCTCTCATCGTGGATGAATGGTGGTGTCTGGATTAGACGAATTCTTCTCCAATTCGCTCATATTCACTGCACCCCATAGATCAATAGCTCCAAGGAATGGAAGATATCTGGTCAAGTCGTATTCTTTTCTTATTCAGGGAGCTTCGTAGTGAGTGGTTGTCATGCTACCGTCTGCAATGCTGAGGCTGTGGAGGCGGTGATGCGCGAACATTTACTCCTGCCTCACGCCGTCGTTCTCTTGCCACACAAAACTTGTTTCACGCATGCAATTTCTCTGTAAAATTTTCTTGTGCTTGAGAAACCGGTAGCGAGAGTCTACCAGATCTTAGTGGGCTAAAGAATCGCAGTGCCAACATATAAATGCATTATCCACTCTCTTTCGGTCTGCCATCTCTGAACCTCTAGAGCCTCGTCCCACAAGAACAAATTTCAAAATGAAGCTCGCACACCTACTTATTCTGTCCATGGGCTGTGTATCTGCTGGCCTCAGCAGCCAAGATATCGAAGACGAAATGTACGAAACCGCAGTGATAATCATTCTTACATCGGAGTACATGCGAGGAGGATGGGACGGTATATCTGGGTAGAAGGAGTAGACCCGAGATGGCCATTATCGCCTAGATACCAGGAACAAGCTCAAAAAAGATACGAGTTCACAATGCAAGTAAGTGGTTCAAATCCTGCGCTTGGTAGCGCATACCCTAGCATGCCACATCCTAACAGACATGGCTATATATAAGACTCTCCCATTCCTGTCAGGATTTTCCTTCTTATCAAATACATGTTCAAAAACAATCTCAGACGCCGTCATAAAGTTGCTCAGCCCGACATCCATGCTCCTGAGCGCCGCGCGCGTCCTCTCCACCTTCGAGTCAAACGATACCGCCACGGTACTACAGCTTCCTGAACGCAATTTTGACCTCCAAACTGCATCAATTGTCTGTACGCAACCTCGGACAGTATTTGTATGTAATGCAACCTTTTGCTAAAGTGTCAAACCTACAGGCACAGCCTTGCACACAGGTTACAGGCATGATTTTGCCATGATGCTCGCTAGGAGTGCGTGCATGAAGGAACTCGCACTACAGGTGGCAGGAATTGGTCAACTTCGACAAGGTGTTCAAAGAACAAGTCAATCGCATGGTGCAAAGGGCGAACGAGGGCTTGGTTTAGGATCTTTCATCTAGATCGAGCAAGATGCGCGTCGCTGATTCCATTCTAGCTTGGTCGAGAACGGTCGGAACGTGGGATCAGCTAAGACTGCAGTGAGGGGGTAGTAGGCATCTTTTGTGACTACCACGGAACAAAAGCTTCTATCGTACTAAAGTGTAATAATTATCTTCCTAACTGCTCTGTGGCCAAACTTGCTTGATCCGAAAACGTGAGGTTTGAGAAACGCCTCTTCAGACTAGCAATTCATGTGACATTCAGAAAAAGCAAGCATAGAACGTAATACGTTGTGGATGCAGTAATTCAGTAAAGAGAAGCGGCGCTCATCCAACGTACATTACGGTCCAGCCAATTAAAGACAAGCGCCAACCATATCTCAAACCAAGGTACCCAGCAATCATGAAGTACCAAGAAAGTCGCCAGCGTGCTTCGCTAACATCTCTCAACATCTCTAACTCTCTATCCTACCTCACCCTCCAAAACCTCACAAGCACCACACCACGGCTTCGACGCTCCGTTTTACCTTGCCACAATCCAACCTCCCAGTAAACACACCAACTCTCCACCCTCGAACACACCACACAGAAAAATGCGTCCCGCACACATCCTCCTCTCCCTGCTCCCCGCTCTCTTCCCCCCAGCCCGCGCCCTCCCCGCCCAAGACGATGCCTTCCGCGTCGACCGCCTGATCCGCAAGGCAGGCGTGGAAGACAGATGTATTGATTATGCATGTGCGTACACTAACCATTCCTTCTAACCACTGCTGCATACTCACATGATCGCAGGCCACTCCTTCACGCCCGCCAAAATGTGCTCGCACGACCAGCGCGAGCACATGCAATACGTGTGCTGGGACATAATGCACGGCGGGACGGGCGGGTTCGGGGAGACGGATCGGCTGGGCAAGATGTTGGTGGATGGGGTGCGGAGGGAGATGCGGGTGTTGGAGAGGTGGGTTAGGCATACTGAGTTATAGCTCAGCATTTCGCAGTCAATGAGTATTAGCATTACTTAATCTAGTAAGATTGGACGGGAAATGCAGGAAGTCAGAAACGCTTTTGTATTCATGGTATCATATCTAACGTTGCATTTGTCGTGATGCATGCTCACAAAGAACGCCCGGGCGTATGCTAATTTCTGCTTTACCAACCCATCAAGCGCAACCACGTTACTCTCTCAGCACCGCGATTGCTCTCATCGCACTTGTCATGACTTCATTACCTTCTGCTTTGGTTCTCCCATAAAAGCGATCCTTGAAGGTGCTTGCATGGCCGCTCTACATCCGTCCAAGCACACCTCTCACGCTACCCTTCAGCATGACGCTGCCCTTGACAGGTAGCTCTCCAATACCCGTGTTACCGCCTGAGCCCTCATTAAGCCAACGCTGAAGCAAGTCGTTGCTCTCCTTAGGCTTGATATCTGGGCTCGCAGTACCGACTGTAACGTGCGCGACAGGATTTGTGGACTCAAATACGAGCTCCTCGGTCGTCGAGCCCTGTTCGGTGTTGATCTGAAGGGTGCTAGATCCGTTCAGTCGAATAACGAAGCACATGATACGGTCATCCCAGATCAGACGCTCCAGGTGAACGCTGCACGTACCGAGTTCCGGCTCCCAGGATTTATCACCCGTCTGCTGCGACGCCTCGGAGAGCTTCATCAGCTTGTCCCAGTATGGTGGATTGTCGGATGCGGATGCGCGATGCATGAGCGTGACGTGGAACTCGTTCTGCACACGACGGGTCTGCTTCAGTTGCATGTACATTTTAGATGTCGAAGCGTCTTTACCGGCGAAGACAGCGTCTAGGATCGAGTTCACGCGCGAGTTGTCGAGGCGGACGGAAAAGTACTCCATGCGAGGTGCCTTCTTGGCCCTAGCTTCCTGATGAGACTGTTTTCGCGCGTTGTTATTCTGCGCACCCTTGAGGTTACCGCCGTTGCCACCGTTCCGAGAAAGGTCCATCTTGAAGTCTGGAGTGTAGTCGTTCATGGCCCAATGAATGGCCTCGTCCATGTCGGTATCAGTGGGCATGTCTTTGCCTTCGAACAAGGCGGGGTACGTCTCGAACATTCTGCTGATGATGACTTCAAGGTTTTCGCGAGATTCGACAGTGGGATCGATGTTGATGACGAGATCAAAGTAGTCATCAGGTGCATCTGAAGTGTCGACTGGCTGGAAGCGGTGCATGAAGCCCTCCATGATCTCAATAATCTCCCCAGAGCCTTTTGAGCCTGCCTGAATGGTTTGATGATTGTCTCCGCGATCCAGAACACGCTTTCGAGTCGCGTTACGGATGCTGTCGTAATTTGAGCGCTCGTGCACATAGTGTAGTGCGACAAAGCGCGCATCGGGTACAGTCTTGGAAATGTCGGTGATAATCTGGTCTCGCTCGCGCTTCTGATGATTGTTGCGGTCTGCAATGACGACAGGATTGGTGACGAGAAGGGCGGATATCGTGTCCGCAAAGATCTGGCCCCGTCCCTTCTTTGCCTTGACGTTGTCGTTCTGGTAGTGGCCCCAGCCGAACAGCTTCACGAGCGCGAGAGCCAAGGTTGTCTTCCCGCAGCCTATAGTTGCGACAGGAACGAGGACGATATTGCGCGTCGCCTTCTTGCTCTCAATCGGACCGTTCTCCAGCTCCTGCCTGATGATTTCCGCACCAGTCGTCCCACGATAAGCCAGGAAGTCGTCGCGGAGCTTGATGATGCCATGATTTGCGTTGTAGGATTTCGCAAGTCCAGGGTTTTGTGCAAACATCTTCCGCGCAAAGGTGAGATACTCTTTCGTGATGGCCTCGTGCTTCTTGTACCGGGGAGGTTTGCCGCCAATCAATGCCTTTGTACATTCGCGCCACTGGCGGTACATGAGATATGGCTCCTCGAACTTGTACTTGAAGAACCAGTCTGTGTAAGGTCCATCGCCCTCACGCGACTGGCAACGAATGACGAAGCCCTCGGTGTCGCGCCCATTGTAGTTGCCCGTCTCAGCGACCTTGTCGAGGAACTTCTTGACCTCCTGGATGTCGTTCTCCATGACGTATTCAACCTTCTTCATGCCCCACTCGTCGGCGAACTTGTCGACGAGGTGTCCGGGATATGTAGCAAACTCTGGCAGGTTCAGGTTTATGCCGTGGACGTAGAGACCAGCCTGGTCGGGGGTGTAGGCGAGCACGTGCTCTTCGAAGTCGTCGTCGCATAGCTCGGCGACAAGGGTCGCATTCATGGCTCGTAGTGTCCGTGCCAGATCCTCCTTCCTCTTTCCCTTTGTGGCAATGTGCCTCTCAGCCCACTTCTCGCCCACTTGGGCATGGCTGGGCTCGTCGCCTCTAGGGCCCGTCGAGTGTTTGCTGCAGACTAGCAGTGTGTCGTCGTCCAATCCGGAGATGAAGATGATGCAGCCATTCTCCTTCACGCTCAACTCGTACGGGCCCCGAGTGTCGCGCGTGACATTCTTCCACTCCGTCTTCCGTACCTCGCCGTGGTTGAAGAACTTGTCGTACCCTCGCACAGCAATCTCGCATTGACCCTGGCGGTTCAGGTAGGTGAATAGACCTCGCGCATATGTGGGCAGGTTTGCTTTCTTGTAGTCCCACTCGTTCATCTTCCAAGAGTCGACTGTGCGGCCATTTGGCAGATCGAATGTGTGTTTTTTGACCGAGAAACCGCCAGCGCCTTTCTTGCCCTTGTGTGCTTCGAGTGAGTGCACTAGCGCTGTGATCTCCTTCGGGTCCTGAGCCACGTACGGCGCCGTGTCGCGGTGCGCCATGGTGGTGGCCGGTGTGTGTGGCCTAAGAAGGAATGCGTGTCGGTTGAATAAAGTGTGGTGTATTCCTGAAATATCTGAGAAGAAGCAAAGCTTGAGCGCCCGAGTGAGAGGTTGTTCTCCGTGAAGAGCTGGAAGGTGAAATGATTAGAGGGTGGGGAACAATTTTTAGACACACGGTCATTCAGGCAACAACGCTGACAGGCGTGTGCAATAAGCTGTAACAAGTACGCGCAGCAAGCAAGGGCGCACCTGTACTGAATTCTACGCCGGGAAAGAAACAGCAGAAAGGGCGCAGGCGCGTTGTGATCAGATTAGAGTCATCGTGTGTTTTGTTTGTCGCTATGAGATCACCAAGTGGCTGGTGCAACTGTGGCGCAATCGCGGGGCAGTCGCGCTAACAGCCCTATCACCGCTCACTCGTCGTTCCTCATTCTTCGTCTCTCATCATGTATGCTATGCTTCATTCAGCTTTCCAGGTTCATGCTAAGAGCGATTTCACACTCGAAATCACCAAAGACACGTAGAACTGCGATGCCAGGCGCATAAACATCACTAATTCCATCGCGAATGCGCCGTGGAACACACAAGTTTAATCGATATACCTCTCTGTATTGCTGGAAAGTGCCTTTTATCTGTCACTATTCACTATGCGCCAATTTCTCTTCCATCAACGTTTTCTTCTTTCAGCATCTCAAGTTTACTATACTGCTACATGCTACAGTTCTTGCCGAGACTCCGACTACATTGTTATCCGCGCTTCTCTCAACAATCTATGAGCAAGCAGTAGGCTGCGCGAAACCCTCAACAACCCTCCCATATTTTGCAATCGCTCTATTCGCCTGGAATGTATACCCATAGTTTGCGCAGTGCGACTCACATGCTCCCGTACCCTCGAGATCAATATCGTAGTTCGTGTAGTCATTCTTCTTGTACTCGTTGCCATTGACCTTGAACTTGTCCGACTGCACGACTTCCTGGTTATAGCAGATCTGCCCGACTCCGCAGATGCCCGTGTCCACGCAGTGCTCGAGCAGGAGCCAGAGGGCGCAGCCGTCTGGGCGCGCGCCGATCGTGTTGCATTCGACGTTGCCACTGACGCTGGCTTCTTTGCCGTCTTGCTGGGTAAATGTGGTGGTCATGAGTTCGACGGTGGCTTGTTGGCCTTCGCCGGGTATCTCGCAGTCGCAGCGGTGCCATTCGAATCGGGAGCTGAGCACCGTTGGTGCTGCGACGGCGAGGAGGACGAGTGGGTGGAGGAAGGACAGCATTTTGATGATGTGATGACTTGATGTGTGGGTTTTGTTGCAATGAAGACTGCAAGAGATGAGGAAGTGATTGGATTGAGATATGATTCTTTTCCTGAGGAAAACACAGAGCCCTTTATATCACGACGCCTTAAAGGACTAAACACACGAAATACGGAGAATCCAGGCATCCAGTGTTCCCTGCGCAGCATGATGTCGATTCGCAGATCATCTTCGCAAGCCAAGACAAGCCGTCCATCCCTCACTACACCCATCAGTGTCCTCAGGCCCCAAATAGCCCCCTTCCCAAACCAATCACCACCTTCTCTCCAACCACACAGCCTCCTAAAGCCGCAGGCGTCTCACCCGCCCCCCGCCACCAAGAAGGCAGGCGCAAATCATAATCATGCACTGGCGATCATGTTTACAATCCCGAAGCGCAGTGACATTCGATCATGGAGTCCGAATTTCTTGGCAACACGCCGCGCGCTCTGCCGAGCGGGACGGTCCATTGCGTTTGGGTACTCAAGGAACAGCGGGAGACTGCCTAATCTTGCATCTGGAGATCTAGAAATTCGATCCACAGATGTAGTTCCGACGATGGGCACTCCTGCTGGCGAATGAAGTCCGCAATGACCTAGTTGCATACAACATATGGAGTTGAGTGCATCATGTGAGGTATCTCCGCGAGTATGTCTCCTTCCACCTCTGTGGTCAGAAACTCTCGACATTTCCTATGTTCTTTACATTTGACTGCGCAGCCCATGGCGGAATCCCTCGTGGCTGATGTATGTATAGACAATAAGTCGCCAAGCTTGCATCTCGAGTCATCCTCTCCGACATGGCCATGTCTAGGACCCAAGGCTGTCCTTCGTACGCTTGTCGAAACAAGCACGTGAGTGGCGCATTGCTGTTGCTTTAGAAACATTCTTCATGAATATTTTGGTCTAGTCTTTCTGCATCAACAACCTCTCGTTAGTGGCGCTCTATCCTGTACGTGACCTTATTTGAAGTTCTAATGATAGGCTTAGTATGGTTAATCTCTAAAGAACGCGATTTAATCATCGTCGCGGGTTCGAATGAAACATGCACAGTTTGTGTCAGCTCAAGCGCCGCCGTCACAGCGACATGAAACACCAATGCCAAATAGAGGGAGGAAATGATTGTAGATACATGATTAGGCCAAGGCAAGGGAGGTTAGTGTTGTTGATGGGCATCGTAAAGAGCGTAGGAAGCCCAACAAGGCCACGCTCGACAGTCAGTACTAGAGAATCTGGCTTGTGCTAGTTATTGCGACCACGCTTTGTACGTAAATATAATTCGCGCCCGCGAATTTTCTTTCATCGGTGAAATAAAGCGATCAAATTGGGCGCCGGATGCGGAATGATGCATGAAATGAGTCTTTGTGTATTTTCAAGGCACGTACACAAACCAGGGGCATGTGACCAACGCAAACAGTCTTCCTAGTGGCGCACAATCACTGAAAGAAGATATAATGACCTCGCGATCTAGTATCTCTATCTGTGGAGTGAAAATGCTAGCTAACCTGCATTAACGTAGACGATGTCGAGGCACATTCTTTGTCCCGGTCCGAAAAAGACTGATTACCAAAAAAAAATCTCGACTCATTCATTGTTTAGGGATTGACTTGCCTGAAATACAGGCTCGGAGACACATGCCGCCCGTATTGATTGCTCAACAAAGATAGAATTATAATATAAGTCATAACCCCTATAACAAGTTCTACTTTTTCACTCATCTACTCACCCACCAATCCACCTGTATATTCGCTTGCTTATCTTCTCGTTTGAATCCATCCCCCCCCCCTTCCCAACATGGACACTGAACGGCCGCCCCTTCTGTGGACGCCTGAGATAGCACTTCGTTCCAAACAGCAGGTGGTGGAGGAAGATTGGAAAGCTCCTGATCAGGAGGCGGCATGGCTGAAAAGTCACGAACGCCGCTCAGCACCGGCTCCTGCGAACTTGAAGGAATGGACTACGTTGAAATCGCATGACGTGACGCTTCTTTACCAAGCGCGTTCCACTCCGCCCATTCCGTCCCTAGAGGAAATCCTCGGCACTACTGAAAAGAATTGTCTTAATACAAAGATTGGACTGCATAAAGTATGCAGAATTGGAGATACTGTAGTCAAATGTAGCACTAGTCCAGACGTTGTGGAAGTAAGCAAGCTATCTCCCTAGTAATTCGGTATGAACACAAATAGGAGGCTGAGAACCTGCTTTTCCTTGCGCAAAATCGCCCTGATCTGCACATACCTACCGTATTAGCGGTCTGGTCGATCCCGGGAGAGTTTCGCGTGGTCTATTGCTTCATGATGAATTTCATTGAAGGTATCATGATGTCGGACGAAAAGTTCGCAGAACTACCTATACACGCACAGGATACTATATGCGCGAAAATTTCGTCGCAAATTCGTTACCTCCGTGAACTTCCATCTGAGGAAGGATATTACGGACGAGCTCATGGACAAGGCTGGTTGTGCGCGCCGCCAGGCCTAGAGACAAACACAAGTGCATCCCGCGCTGTTGTTGGGCCATACAAAACCTACGAAGAATACTGCGCAGCCATGTACCGTGCTTTGCAATTGCAGCGTGCGATTGGCTCTGCTGGGATAGAGTGGGCCCCAAATCAACCGAGATCACTGGCTGAGTTCACGTCTGTGTTCCCAGGCTGGGAACCCCACGAACCAAAGTACACATGGATAGACCCATCAATCAGGAACGTAATTGCTCGACAGACCAAAACCAAAGAGTATGACGGAATTGAAGACTGGGAGGTATTCCTGATCGACTGGGAATACTCCGGGTGGTACCCTGCTTGGCTTCAAGGGATGCAAATTAATCGCCGTGGCAGTATAGTACTGCGCGATCCTGATAATCTAGAAAAAGTGAATCTATATAGAAAGTCAGAACTCGTACCGATTATGTTGAAGGAGTTCGACCCCGAACCGGACAAGGAGAGGCTAGCAATTCTTGGCCGGTTACAATGGAGATTTTTCTAGATGGTCTGGCTCGATCATGCGACATTTTTTCGTAAGCTAGACTGTTTCATCTATATCAGCTGTTGGGAATAGGCGTACATTATTTCAACAAAATATAAACGATACTGTTTCAGCACTTTGTGGAGGGCCGGTTATAGCCTGTGTTTAAGTGCATCTGATTTGTTTGCTTGCAGTGGCTTGTAATCGAATAACATTAGATAAGCGCAATCACATCGTTTTCCTTGTTCAAAGATGTATTCTATCACTCTATGCAGCCGCTCGAATGCAGTTCAAGGATAACATAACACATATACAGTCTATAATCGTCGTATCTTCGAATCTCGCAGCAAACATAAGAAAACGCATGAGCAAGTCCGTAAGATCTAGTGTAATTGTTCCTCCACGCGCTACAAACTCCCCTTCCCTTACATTGCATTGCCTTTACCCAAAAGTAACTCTAATCAGTCGCTGCAGAGATAATGGACAAGCCCCATTTACTTCTTCTGCCCCGATTCCAAGTTCGTCATCGTGTTGCCAAAGTCTACGTCCAGGCCATCACCATGCCGAAACTGCTGGTGTAACCAGACCCACACCTGCCCTACGTGATCGAAGTCCATCGACCACCAATACTGCCGTGAGTGGTGTCGAGGAACAACAAGAGACTTCACTAATGATTTGAACACCTGCATTGTATGAGACGACCCGACAGTGGTGGTCTTTCTGAAGGCATGGGACTGATATGTGGATGAACAGGCTGTTTCCTGGGCTTCCTTCATCAATCCACCCAGTGGAGACTAGGTGCCCATTGAGATGTAGCTCTGAGGCGATGTTGTTCAGTATGCCAGGAACCCGGGCGGGAGTCTGATCAGCGAATGGTGCTGACATGTTGATGTTGGTTCTATCGCTGGTGTTATCAAAGCAAGATAGGAGGACGTCAGCGCCGATGTTGACTGATGAAATGGTGGTAGTGATATCTGTTGATGAGAAGTTTGGCCTTGCTACTGGCAAAGCGATGGAGATTGCGGTGTCTGTGGATAGGTGAGGAGTGGGCAGGAGTAATTACCACTTTATAAGATAACGTTGATCGGAATTATTCAGGTTTGGGAATCACTCTGGAACTGTAACCAAGACAAGTTCAAAGACACCAGTGATGGTGGAACCGTGTTGCAGAGGCTTTCTGAGACAAATGATTTTCTTCACACTGACGCTCCTTTTGGGGAACTCGATTTTTAGATGGTATGAAGGCGGAACGAACGGTCGTCCTAATGGTCAAGGGTATACTTAACTCTGATGCTGATTCTTGAGAGTTATGTAATTATGTATGGCATTCGTGCGCAACATACGGACAAACAAGGGATGAGGACGGGAATCGTAATTTAAACTACGTAAGGTGATGCTAACCCCGCGATCTGGGTCGGTACCTGCCGATCACGGAAGCGAGCCCCGCTGTCGATCCCAACCTCTCCGCCCCGATAAGATAACAGCTGCTAAACTGATAAACACAATCATCAGCTGGTATTAATTGATCAAAATGTCCTCAATCACTCCTTTGCGCATTCCCCACTCTTGCTTCCCCTCGTCGGCAGCAGCATGCCCTCGCAATCTCTCGCTTCAGCAGGTGTTCCCACTCCACGTGTCCGGAAGAGGCAGCGCGCATCGCTCGCCTGCGACTTCTGCCACGGTAGAGGCCTCAAATGTCGCCAAAGTGCAGCCAATGGCAGACAAGATTTAGGAATTTCAAACTGCTTGACCTGCATGGACTATGGGGTCGCATGTACTATCAATCGTCCACTGCGACGGCGAGGCCGAAAGCCGATGGTCCGTCAAGTAGAAGTTCACTTGCATGACAGTCGGTACATGCATCAATTTCAAGACCAAGCGGAAAGCGATTATGCCAATTCATCGGACGATGCGTCAGCTTGCACATCGTTGAGACACATCCGTCGGCTCGTGCGGATTTACTGCGACACGATGTACCAGTGCTAGTATGGTCGCTTTCACAACTAATTGGATGCGATGCTTACTGCTAGCAGTTTTCCTTTCCTGCCAGAGAGCGATCTATTGACACGATGGGAGGACGGGCCATCCGACCCCGATAGCCCATCTTACATGTTACTTATGGCACTTTGTGCAGTAAGCTCTCAAACAGCTTCGCTGAACGCAGTCTTCGACGACAAACTGCTTCGGGGCGCTCCGATTCCGACCTGCGAGCACTATTTCAACGAGGCGATATCCAAAATACCGACACGCATGACCCAGTCCCAAGACCTAGATTACCTGCGAGCCTTTGGTCTTTTGGCCGTGTATTCTTTGCAGCGCGGTAACCACAATGACCTCCATCGCTACCTTGGGCTATACCATGCTTTAGTGGCACAGCATGGCTTTCATGATGAAAGTCGCTGGCCAAAAGACTTGTCTATCACCGAAGTCGACGACCGGAGGAGGCTTTTCTGGTGTATGTACCGTCTCGAAGTCCACTCCGCTTGCGTCCTTGGTCATATCGTACGCATGCCTGAGTCGCAGATATCGGTCCTATATCCGCGGATCTTCCCGACTATGGATCCGGAAAAGCAGGCATGGACTGCGGGGTGGGACTACATCACCGACCTTTTCCGCCTCCTCGAATACGCCATCTTTAGTCTACGAGGATGCAAAAACCGCAAGGCTGCCCTCGCTGTATTCTGCGAACGGCCGTCTCCTGCCACGCTGCTCGATGGACTAGCTCGCTTGAAATCGAATAAGCCACGCATACTCCTAGATCCGGACGACAACTTTCAGAGCAATCGCTGCAGATACATGGCGGTACAGATCACCTGCACAGAGACATTGGTCAACATTATGGCATTGCTATACTGCCAAGCCCCGGCATGCGAGATCATGGAAATCACAAAGGCACTTATTGAAGAAATGGAGAGTGCGCCGCTCATCATGTTCAAGGTTGCTGGAAGCCAAATCGTGCACCAACTACTCGGCGTTGGACATATGCTCTTCAATGCTTCACGATACGAGCACGGCCAACAAAGAGCAGAAGCAGAACGATTGATTGCCTTCCTTGGTGACTTGGTCAAGAATCTGGAGCTAGACATACCCTCCGCGGCTGAGGCTGGTGAAAGATTGCAAAGACTTGCTGAAACTAGTTCATGAATTGCAGCATCAAGCTATACTGCGACCACTTTACTTTTCAACGCGTAATGAAAGATCTGAGAAAGGGTTCTGAATCGACTGCGACACGACTGAAAGCTACCACGCCATTCACTCATGTGACACCACCGTCGTAGCCATGTACTTTCGGTAAGCAGGAATTGACCACCGTCTCAAGCGCTTACCCCAAACTATCATGATCATGAATGTGAACGTACAAGCCAAGGAAACCATACCGGCGGTTATGAAACAGCCCTGCAAGCCTTGGTCTTTCCACCATGGCGTAATCGCATAGCTGAATCCGAACCCAATCGTGTTGCGGATCAACATGACCGATACTGTCGTCTCTCCTGCGAGCTCTTTGAAGCAGTCGGCATTGTAGCTCACAGCAATTGAGCCGCCAGTAACGCAGCCAAATGTGAGCATGCCGAGGCCAAATACCAAACCTACCCAATGCGCGTCATGATAAGCTCCGACGCCCCACGTTATCAGTCCAGCGGCAGACATGATCCCGGAGATCAATAGAACCCAAAGGCGATGTTCTGGCTCACGTATACCGTTATTCCTCCGCGCCAGTCGAAGCGCAATCCAGTCTGCCGCGTTACCAGACCAAAGCGATGCTATTGCAGCACCGATGATCGGTCCGGTGTACACACAGCCGACCAATGCAGCCGACCAGTTGTAGGGTGCACCACTCAACACAGGACTGGCGGTTCCATTGAGCACATTGTACCAGGCCAAATTGATACCATAGAGGAAGCCGGACCAAGCCACGGTTGGGAAGCGGAAGATCATGACTACTGGACGATAGGCCATCCGCAGCATATCAATGTTCGAAGGGCGGCCTGGGATAGATTTGAAAAGTGTGTATCTGTGGCGGCCTTCATTGATGTTACGCTTGAGCGGAGTATGCGCTGTTGGAATCGGCGATGGCGTCGCGGAGCTTCGTGTGCCTTTCTCGTTGTTGTCGTCTTCTTTGGCTGGCACTTCTTTACTTGGTCCCGCGACGCTTTCGCCCCCGTATGTGTTGTCGCGAACGTACATAGTCTCCTCCATGAAAAAGAAAATGACAACAAAAGCTGCAGCACAAACGATTGCTCCAAAATGCATCGTCCACCGCCATCCATAGGCATCATTAAACCACCCAGCAACAAGTGGGGCGAGGAAGTTGGACCCAAACAGGATGAAGACATATAGTCCCATATATGTGCCGCGGTTGTGGGCAAAGAAGAGATCGAGAACTGTGACTTCACACAGAGATTCGATGGGTGAAACGACAATGCCGAGCAACACACGATGCGCGAACCATTCGGGTGATGAAGTCGAGTACGCCGTCCAAACCATCAGCGGGATCGTCAAAAGTGTCGTGATGAGGTATACGCCGCGACGACCATACGTCAGGGCGATTGGCTGCCAGATGAGACATGCCCAGCCGAAGAAAAGGAACATGACGCCAGTACCTTCGACTAGATTGGCCGTTGAAATACCAGTGTCGGCTGTGATGTCGGCGAGCACGGAGTACTGGAGAGAAGTTGCGATCCCGGTACCGAAGACGTAAAGGTATGCCATGCCCACTGCCATGAGTTTGCGAGGTTTTGACCAATTCAATGGGTCGTTTGGATCAGCACTTGGTCTTGGGACGAGCAAGATATCCTTGTGCGAAGCATCGTGAAGATGGGACGTGGCGCGACCGATGACGTCCACAAGATACACCGTGCCTGGAACATGGTCATTGTCGACTTCACGGGGCGACATATTGAAGTTGTAAATAACAAATGAAGATGTGATTCCGCGGGCGATGTCGAAGTAATGCAAAGATGATTTCCACACAGGCGTTCAATTCCGGAGATATATCTCCACTATCATGCTCTCGGTCCAAACATTCCACCGCTGTCGGGTGGCTTGGCTGATAGTGAGACAGATACGCAATCCGGAAGAACACGACCATGATACGCTTGCATCGTTACCCCAGACTTGTTTCTGATAATAGTAGCGATGGAAGTGTTGATTGGGCGATGCGCATTTAACAGCTGTTATTTGGTGGATAACAATGCCCCACGAGCGGAGATAGCAGCATCAATCCCTGCATGTGCGTGAACTACAACAATTTAACAGCTGCTCAATCACAACAACATGGAAAAACGGTCACTGCGCAGATCTCTGCAGCTGCTCATTGCTGATCATGCGGGATATATCTCCATATTTCCAGGTTGGATGGTCAGCAAGATGACGAGCATATAACTGATGTGCTGCGTCCAAGTTGAGCAGACATGATCGCTGCACACCAGCTTCAATTTCGATCACAATATTATGACTCCCGCAACTTCATCTCAAGTAAGTCGACGCCATGCCCTGCATTTCCCAGGATAGAAGCCTAGGGTCGTTGATCTCATCACTAACAACTATAAGAGCATATCCATTGTCGAAGCATCAATTGCAGACCTTGCCGCAGCCCTTTCTCATGGTCAGACCAACAGTGTTGAACTGACTGCAAAACACTTGGTTCGAATTGCGAAGTATGACCGACGCTCCACCAATCTCAATGCAGTGCCTGTCGTCAACGAGCATGCATTCTATGTTGCTCAGGCGTCGGACGATCGCCGAGCAAAGGGCAAGGCCGTGAACACCTTAGATGGCATACCATGCACAATCAAAGATTCTTACAAGATCGAAGGCATGACTGTCGCCTCTGGATCACCAGCCTTCCAGAATCTTATTGCGAATGAAGATGCATTCACTGTCAGGAAGATCAGGGAAGCTGGTGCGGTCATCCTCGGTCGAACAAACATGCCACCTATGGCTGCTGGCGGTATGCAGCGAGGTGTATACGGTCGAGCTGAGTCACCATACAACGCAGAATATCTCACTGCTGCTTTCGCCTCTGGGTCGTCAAATGGCTCGGCCACAGCTACGGCGTCTAGTTTTGGGGTCTTCGGCATGGGTGAGGAGACCATCTCATCTGGGCGATCGCCTGCATCAAATAATGGCCTTGTGGCATACACTCCATCGCGAGGTTTGATCTCCATCAGGGGCAATTGGCCGCTCTTCCCAACTTGCGATACCGTTGTTCCACATACGAGGACTGTGGATGACATGTTCGCGTTGCTTGACGTGATCGTCGCGAAGGATGATGAGACGGCTTGCGACTTCTGGAGGGCGCAGCCCTTCGTCAAGCTCCCTGAGGTCGACACAATACGACCAAAATCCTACCACTCACTCTCCGAAGCAAAGTCTCTGTTGGGCAAGAAGATCGGTGTGCCCAAGATGTATATTGGAGGCACTGACTCCGATCCGACCGCACGCAAAGTCCACACTCGCCAATCAGTTATCGTCCTCTGGCAGAACGCGCGTAAGGTCCTCGAAAGCGCGGGCGCAACTGTCATCGAAGTTGACTTCCCCGTCGTCACCAAATTCGAAGCCCCCGATTCATCCCGCAACGACGGCCTCGTTGAAGAATCCACCGCGCCACCTCACCACAACGAAATCGACATGTGCCGGCTGATGGCCTACGCATGGGACGACTTCCTCGCCGCCAATGCCGACTCCAACCTCGCCACCAGCCTCTCTCAAATCGACTCCGCAAGCATCTTCCCGCGCCCGCAGGGTAGCGTACCAGATAAATACGACTCCAACGACCCGCTCGTCCGCCACACTGATGTCGTCGCACATATCACACCTGGCCGACCAGATACATACTCGATTCCCAATCTCGGTCCCGCACTGCGCAACCTTGAAGCGATGCGCAAAGCTACGTTTGAAGACTGGCTCGTCGAGCTCGGTCTCGACGCCGTTGTCTGGCCGTGTAACGGCGATGTAGGACGCGCCGACGCCGACATCAACGAGCATTCTGCAGCAGACGCATGGCGCAACGGCGTCTTGTATTCGAACGGCAATTGTGCGATTCGCCAGTTGGGTATCCCGACGATAAGTGTGCCTATGGGCGTCATGAAGGATATTGACATGCCAGTGAACCTGACGTTCGCGGGACGCGCGTATGCAGATAGTGAGCTTTTGCAATATGCATACGCGTTTGAGAAGGGGAGTAAGTTGCGACAAGCGCCGAAGAGAACGCCGGAGTTGAAGAGCGATCGGATCGAGATTGGGGGTAGGAAGAAGGAGATTGGCTCTAAAGCGCCGGGTTTGACGGCGAGCGCGGTCAAGCAGGGAGGGAAGGTGAAGGTTTCGGGCACGTATGATGAGGGCGTGGAGTCTTTGCAAGTCTTTGTCGACGGGGACGAAATTGAGGGTGTTGTTATCGAGAGAGGAAAGTGGGAAGTGGAGTCAGGTGAGCTTAGTCCGTGGATGGGAAGGGCAGAGGAGAAGGGAGTGCCGGACCCAGAGAAGGCTATGGTTATTGTGTTGGCGCGCGGTATGAATAGTAGGTCTACGGGTGAGATTCTCTTTGTTTAGATTTTTTTTAATCTTTATGAGTCTTGTTTGACTTTACATCACTTGCAAGTGAGCCATTCGTCCAGACGGTTTCACCGAAATGGCTTAGCGTCCCAGCGCTAGCGCGAGCGGTACATTCTTCTGCCTGTCACTCGACGCATCCTTACTTTTCGCTTAATATACTCTTCGCTCGAAGCAGCGCTATACTATTGCGCGATACCATGTCAATTCTGTGACGTCGGCATTGGCCTTACTATGACCTTCCGCTGGACCAGGAGAGTCTCGCCTGATCTCAATCGAAGAGACTGGAGAGCCTTCCCTGCGCCATGTCTACCCCTGGTTCTTGGCTACGAATTCGTTGCAAATTGTAATGCGTCGGCATAAGCTCGAAGACAAGCCGGAATTTAGCGTAGTCTCGCAAGTATGGGGGAAATCCACGGCTTTGATCAACGTGTCTTGCAAGGAAGGCTCGATACCGGTCACTACAGTGGTTTCAAAATGCTGGAGCAGCTGTAGGTCCGGAGTACGCTGCTATGGATTGACACGATCTGCATCAACCAGAAGGATGATGATGAGAAGGCAATGCAGACACCACTCATGCGACATGTTCACGCACAATCCGCATTTGTCCTGGTGTGGTTGGGAGCTTTCTCACTCAGCCTCGAGTGCAAGAATTCTTGCATACTTCACCCTACGTATGCGAATTAACCAGCAACTGGAGGCTGAATACTGACCATGTAATTGTTCTACTCTGGAGAGGAGAAGAATGGCCTCCAGATAGTCACAGCTTTTGGGCTGAGCTTTACTGGCTGCTTAATCACGACGGGTTCAGAAGACTGTGGACCCTTCAAGAGGGTGTTTTGACACCGCACATTAATCTTGTTGTTGGCGCCCTTGCGATAGATTTTAGTGATTTCAATGATTTCCTTACGTTTGTCGTGAATGGTTACTAAACATCGCCGGGCTACTTGACGTTCGACAGATTGGCCCTTTCAGCACTTGTGCAGAGCGCGCACCTATCAGCCCTTGCGTTCGACGAATGCCAGCTGATGTAACAAGTCCGTCGCGAGACAATTGAGCGCAGATTATTTGAGGAAGTTCAGTTCTGGCATGCTGTTCTTATCTGCCTCCAGTAGAGATAAGCGAAAGAATCCAAGACAGAGTCTGGGCCACTACTGCAATGTTACACGAAAGTTTGCAGAAGTGATTCGCCCCCATGATCGACTACAGTGAGCTCTGTCGAAAAGATTACTGGAGGAAACACACACGATTTGCACGATTTGTCGTTGAAATTGGACAGAATGTAACTTTGCTTAGCTATCCACGACCTCTAGAGCAGAGCGGCACAGAGCTTCCCTCTTGGTATCCGAACCTCCTCAGGATCGTCGCAGCTTCACGACTTCTAGAGCACCAATGGAACAGAAAGACCAGCTACCGTGACTTTGCAGTGTCCGCTTTTCTTGGCGGCGAGACTGATGTCCAAGACAGCCGTGAAAGGGCGGACGCGATCAAGAACCACAATCTGTTCTTTGCTCAATGTTCTGAAGGAAAATCTTTTTTGCAAGTGCTAGGTTTCATTGCCGACAGGATCTCCGAAGTCGTCGAGTACCACCAGCTCTTGCACTGGCGTGAAGGGTTTCCATCAAGATACCTTTAGGGGGAATTGGAAATGGTCAAACCTATACTTGCAGCTGTGATGACATTCTACGACAGAGCCTTAGCCCTGACGCGATCATTTGAAGACGGAGACAAATCAGCAACCACGGACATACCGATAGAATATCTGAAGAATGTTTTTGTAGATGACCGCATCTTTGCGAGAACGATGAAAGAATCTCGACAAACACACACAATTCTTTCCAAAGGAAGAACTCGGCATTTGACGGCTTGAGTGACCATTCGCGCACCTGGGTCAGTGGATGCATTCCGTACCTTAACGCTGTGGTAGGACTCTGCTTGTTTGCGACAGAAGGTGTTCATTTTAGTATAGCCAGTCCAGGCTGGAAGCCAGGTGACAATATTTGCACGTTTTATGGCAGGCAATGCCTATACATTCTTCGACGGCCCGAGGAGAAAGAGAGACCAAATAGGTCGAAGTATGGGAGTAACACCGCCGAGTTTTGCGGCGTCACTTACATCCCGCATCTCATGGAACAGCATCAACGAGAGACTGTAAGACTAAAGAGCGACGAGATCTTCGTGATAGCAAGGCGCTGGTGTAGGTGTCAGAATGAAAGAACGCAGGTAGGCAAGTTCAATGTCCGTATGGTCGGCGTGCTCGAGACGCTGTTCCTGGGTGCCGTCACTCCGCAGATTCGTCATCCATGATATGCTTTGGCCTCCTGCATGCCTCACAACCATCTCCTTGCTGCCTCACCGGCTGTGACCACTACTTGGCGTCCATTCTCGTCCTAAACCAACACGCTACTCTTGATAGCAGACTGACACGACCCATGCTACAAGCTGTCAGACTGCTCGCTAATCAACAAAAGGTGATCTAGTCAAGTCTAGTCAAGGAGATCGTTCCTATCGGCGATTTTACCAGTCCCGCCCGTTGATCATCCTCAGTGCCGCACCCGAGTCTGGAGTTGGCGCTTTGTCTTGAGTGTTTGCGGGTGGATCCGCACGGGACTTTTTGTGTGGTAATCGTGGCGTGAGTCGTCCGCACTTTCGGACATTCAGAGGACCTCAGGCACACCCGGCCTTTCGGACCGTGGCTGATGTCGATCAAAGGCGGCTAGTGCGACAGAAATAAGGGCGTTCCCCCACGTCTCGAAACACTTGGCCATCGCACGCAACTCAACCACCACGATATCTGCGTTGAAGACCCTGGAACATGCTCACTGCCGTGCAGATTTCCTGTTTGAAGTTTCGTCCTGAAGAAGACGAGTACAGCGGGTGTTTCCGTGCTGCAGAACAGTATCCCACCACGTGCACAGAGTTGAAGCGAACTGCAGCCGTCAAACCTTCCGCGAGCCCCAGAGTGCAGGGCCCACGCACCACTTAGCGACCCCCTTTCAGGCAGATCTTGTCCAGGGTTGCGCGCATCGCTTCTCGATGTTTTTGATACCTTCTTGCGACATGTAGCAAAGCCATGAATGACCGAATTATGCCCTTTTCAGCACACCAGACGCGTAACGTGTTTGTACACAGTCCAAACCCTGTGGCTGGGCAGTATAGACTGCACAGCTTACGCGGGAAAGCAAGCCGTATATCACTGAGGCCGAAGACATACATTTTAGGACAGCAGGCTGGATCTCGGATCTTTTCTTCCACTCCCTTATCTTTCTCCTTATCTTCGTTTCATAGCCTGCTGGTTTAGGCGCAACTGCTGGACGGTATTTCATTCACTTTTCGCATCTTTCGCAATCGACGGACTGTTGATCTAAGACGCGGGCCGTTCTTAGGACATCCTTTCACTAGTCCATTCAACTCTTCACGATGGGTTGGGGCGTATTGGAGAGCAGGCGTTCGGCCTTTCCTCGGGGCACCGTCCGGCTAGGTGTCAAGGAGACGAACACGAACGGCGACAATGCACAGGAACTAGACACTTCGAAGAGGCAGGGAGGCGTTGTCCTCTCACCGCAGCCTAGTGACGATCCAAACGACCCTCTCAACTGGTGGGTTTTGTCGCCTCGGAGATCGTCTTTACGACCACTGACTGATTATCAGGTCGCTTACATCGAAATGGGTGCATTTATTCCTCCTAGCCTTTGGCTCTGCGGTCACCAACGCGTAGGTTCATGGACGCGGGACTCTGTGTATTTCAGCCAGCTGATCTGTTCTAGAACTACTGTAATGTTGACACCCGGCCTCGAGCCGCTCACCGAGAAGTTTAATAGCAATGAGGGCGATATCAGCACCTGGATCCTAACGGCACCAACCTTCTGGACCTCGGCCGCAGCTTTCATCGCGGTCGCTGCTACGGACGTTTGGGGTAGGAGACCATTCTACATCTTGGCTGTCGTCATGATGGCATTATTCCAATTTGCTGGCTTCTTTTCTACGACGTTCCCCATGCTTGCGATTGCTCGTACGGCTGGTGGTATGTTTTCGGCGCCATTGTTCACGCTTCTCACCGCAACCATTAGCGACATCTTCTTTGTGCACCAGCGCGGCAAGTCGATCGCTGTCTGGAACTTAATGTTGAACTCTGGCGCACAGGTTGGGTGAGTTGTGGCAACGTTCAATATCATGACATATTCTGACGTATCTCTAGTCAAATCTTTGCTGGTTTCATCACCGACAAATTCGGTGTAATGGCGAACTTCCTCATCACCGCTCTAATCTTCGTGGCCCTGATCCCCGTCTTCTACCTCTCAATCTTCGAAACCGCCTACTTCGACCGCAAAACTGAAGATGTCACGACGATCCATGTCCAAGCCAACAAATTGAGCGACGAATATGACGAGGAGGACCTCAAAGCCTCCATCCTCCCCGCCAAAATGACATACGGCCAGAAGCTAGCCGTCACCCGTGGTCGGCTTTCAAACAAGTCATTCTTCAAGGGCATCATTAAGCCTTTTGGACTTCTCTCCTCCCCCATTGTCTTCTACAGCTGCTTCCTCAACGCCACAGTCTTCCTCTTCCTGGCCGGTATCTCGACCTTCATGTCGATCCTGCTGTCTTCACCTCCGTACGACCTGACCCCAAGTCAAATCGGACTGACCAACTTGCCGCTATTCGTAGTGGGTCTTTTCTCTGGCCCCTTTTTCGGCTGGCTGTCCGACGCCTCGGTCAACCTGATGGCGCGCCACAACGGAACGACCAAAGGCATGGCTGAGCCCGAGTTCCGTCTTCTCTTGCTCATCATCACGATTCCAATCACCATGGCCGGACTCATCGGACTCGGCGAAGCATTCGAGAACAGTCTTCCCCTTGTGTGGGTCCTCGTTTGGATGACCGTCACCAATGTCGGCAGTGTTGCTGTTGTTCAAATCGCTATCGCTTATGTTATTGACTGTCACCCCGACCACTCTGCCCAGGCTTTCTCCTCCATCAATATGATCTCCGCAGGCGCCGTTACCGTCGTGCTCAACCCACTGATTGGCTTGCTCGAGACCCAGGGACCCATGTATGTATTCGGCTTGATGGCGGGTGCGGCCGCAATCGTTACTGTCATGGCACTGCCCCTGTACGTGTTCGGAAAGAAGATCAGGGCGTGGTATGAGAGTGCCGCCTGGGCGCAGAAGCTGTTGGATTAGGCGATCAAAAAAATAGGGTGCCGGTGGAGCATTCGCGAAGCGTATGGACAAGACGAAAGTAAGAAGCTTCATGCGTACTGGCACCTTTTTTGAGGTCGCGGACAGACACAATCGCTTTTATATATTCATGTCGGCACCTCATGTACTTTTATGACCCAATGAACTCATGTGATGATTCAAGCCTCGGTGCGAGATGTCACCGTCCGCTGTTTATGACTATATTCGCCTCTTTCCCATACGACCATGCCGAATCATGTACAGGACTCGTCCAAAAGTAAGGACAATGGTTCAGTCTTATCGATACACATATTCCGACTTGACCTGATCCGTTCCATGCTCTGTCATCCACTGCGCCGCCTTCAAATACCCCAATATCCAATGACCCACAGGACCGAACTCAGCTCCAAAATGCCGTACAATAGCATCGGGCAATATGTAGCGATAACCTCTGAATGATCGAAATGCAGGATGGTGGGCATGACGTGTGATATCGTTGTGATGCATGAAGTCCCACGCCCGAATCGAATAATGTTCGTATACGTTGTTCAAAACGGTATGGAAACCCTGATCGCCAGCTGCGACTGCGGCGAAGGTCAGATGCTGTATTAAGGACGCAAAACCCTCGTCCTTGGCCCAGTCGCATGGAGCAGGCGATTCAGAGCCCCATGTGGTGCGGACATGATGTACGATGTCCATGAACGCCATGCTGTGCAGATTTGTCAGTTCGACTCCAAACCATAGAATGCACATAGTTGAGCTGGAATGGATCACTTACGTGCTGACGCCGCCACCCATTGAAAACCCAGCAACGACGATCGACTTTGGCGCATTACCCTTCGCAACGATACATTTGACAGCTTCCGAAAGTGCGTCGAGTGTTGAAGCTCGCATGCCATGCCACATGTCGCGATAAAAGCTATGGACTCGATTGCCATCCGTATACACCGGGAACGGTATGTCCCAAATATTCGGACCCTTGGCATCTGCCCATAGATTCGTCCACAGATTCATGACCAGGGCGTCGCTACCAGTTCCCTCGAATGCAATGGTAATGTTGTCATGATAACGCACGATAATCGCTCTCCGGCTTGAGTTGATCCCCGTGTGGAGGTCTTTGGCAAAGAGTGAAGGGTAGGAGAAGTCTCCAGCTAATGTGTCGCGGAGAGGGCTGATTTCCGGATGAATTGATGCTCGCCAGAGGATGTGTGCAGCATCTTTGATGTCGGGCCATTGGGAAGGTCCATTCTGGAGTCGAATGAGGCCAGACATCTGCAACCAAAGAAGTTGGAAAGTTAGTGGAAGAGCAATGGAGCTGCGTGGACGCTAGGCATTGTATCCAGGAGCAAACAGAGGATTAGCTTTGGCCCGCACTAGCGCTGCAGGATAGCTCTGCAGGTAAGGGTAAGGGTCAACGTTAATTTTGGCTTCTCTCACTTTGCTATCTGAGGTGAAGGCAGGCCTATCTCGCTTGTGGCACAAAACGCCTCACGAACTTAGACTTGGTTCTGTTACCTCGCCAGATTAGTCCATTATAGGCTAATACATCCTTCAACGGTATCGCACGCAGTATCGAACAATGGTTGTAAATTATGTCTACACGTATGGGTGGCGCAAAGCGTTGTGTGCTAGATGCTGGTGCCTACTCGATCCGCCCGTCAATGAGGGCGCCAACGAATCCTAACGCTTCCCCCTTGCGCCGTTGCATTTTCATGTCCATTTTTTCCACGCCATTAACCCCGAAGATGACCCTAACCAGCATTCATGTACAAGGCTGACAACAAACCGCCTTCTCAGATTTACTTCTCAGCCTTCTACTTGTTTCAAGCCCGCATCGTCCGTCGCCATTTTCGCATCATTGAACTTCTCGCTCGTAGGCAGCTCAATGTGCACGTCCTTGACCGTCGCAATCCCGACGTTCACTTTCTCTTTACTCTCCATCTCTAGTACATGTCCGCCCACCTTCCGGTCCTTGTCGATGAAATGCATGTGATTTCCTGCGACAGAGAAACCCTGCCATGCACTGGGAGACCTGAATCCAATAATTGTGCCTTCGATGTCGTTGTATTCGGCAACGAATTGGCTTTTACCCAGCTCGGACAGCGGCTGTCCAGCGTATTCTTGTCCCTTTACCGTGCGACATTTAATACGCGAAAAGCGACCCTCCAATCTGTACGCCATGAACAAATTCCCAGCATGGTCGTTTCTCCCTTCCAGCACGCGGTCTAGTGCATTCTTGCTCTCCATTACCACGCTCACGGTCCGCTGTGGCTCGAATCGGATGGCCGCGGCGTAAGGGATCTGATCATCTGGGTCCGCCACGCGTATTCTTCCTTCTGATTGAAGCTGGTAAACTGTGCCATCGAGGAGTAACAGCTCGCCATCCATGAGAACGAATGTGCCGAGCCCTTGGTTGCCTTTGGTAAGAAGTGTAGACACCGTTATACCGCTATCGGAGACGCCGGACATTAGCGCATTCACCAGCGAATACTGATATATTTCGTTGATAGCCATTCTGGAGATTGCGTTGAAGATATCGGTGTTGTAATGATGACGAATGTTGGTGTTTGCTTGAGGCCGATGTAAACGCTTGGGAGTAATGCCAACAATTGTTTTCGATGTTTACTCGGACAATATCGGATTTAGGTTGTGGCTTTGTTTTTAGTCAAGACATCTGGTCTGGCACATGTAGATGTTGAGGAAGCAGCTAGCCTTCGTGATGTCATGGCTGCGGAACAGATCGGCAAGAAATTATTTGGGGCGCATCCTCATGCTTACAGCATGCTGAGGCACAACAATCTACACAAGTATCCTCCAAACGATTCCTAAGCACGGAGAACAGCAAATATTCATAGCAGTTTTGTGACGCAAAGGCTGTAAAACCAGACTTTCGTTCATCAGCAGGCACTTCACCTGGAACTGACGGTGATCAAGCTTCGCTAGGCCCTCCCACGAAAAGCTTGAGCTGCGATTTCCTACTTCTGCTTTATTTCCACTCCTGCATCAACTTTCAATATGACTGGAAACTCGGTTGCCGAAATTATCGTAAACAGCCTGTACAATGCTGGCGTCCGCGTCGTATTTGGCGTGCCAGGAGCCAAAATCGATGCCATATTCGACACCCTGCTGGATCACCCCGAAATAAAAGTCATCGTCGCCAGACACGAACAAAATGCGGCCTTCATGGCAGCGGCTGTCGGTCGTATCACGGGCATACCAGGCGTTTGCATCGCAACCTCGGGACCTGGAGCTTCCAACCTCGCTACTGGATTGGTGACTGCTACGACGGAAAACGATCCTGTCATCGCGATTGTGGGATCTGTACCACGGCAGATGAACCTCAAGAAAACGCATCAAAGCATGAAGGCGCTAGACATTCTCGGCCCGACTGCGAAAGCGGCTTTCCCCATCGATGTCGAGGACCAGGCTGCCGAAGTTATCCTGAATGCTTTTCGCAATGCAAGCACCTCTCCAAAAGGTGCCAACGTCATCTCGGTACCACAAGATGTCGCAAAGGGCAAGTCGGGTGTCCTTCCATTCGATAGTCGTGCCTTTGTACCACCGCTTTATGGACCAGCACCTCCGGATAGACTTGACGAGGTGATCAAGATGATTGAGAGCGCGAAGTTGCCGGTACTCTTCTTGGGGATGAGGGCAAGCAGTCCGAAGGTCGTTGGCGCGGTGCGCCAACTTCTATCGAAGTTCCCGATACCAACCGTGGAGACATTCCAGGCAGCCGGTGCCGTGCCGAAGGAATTAGTCCATTTGTTCTACGGAAGAGTGGGCTTGTTTCGAAACCAAGTAGGCGACAAGCTCCTCACCAAGTCGGACCTTGTACTTGCTGTTGGATACGATCCGGTTGAGTACGATGCCAATGCTTGGAATCCGGAGGGCACCACGAAGATTGTACACATCGACTTCATGGCATCTGATTATGGAACGTCTTACCGCCCGGTATCTGAGCTCGTCGGATCAGTCGTCGAAAATGTGAAGTATATCACGAACCATTTGTCAAGAATATCGGAGACAACCATATCAGAAATGTGCAAGGGGCTAATCGAAGAATATACTGAGTGGCAAGATCGACCGGAGGTCCGTCGCTCATCAGGCCTTGTGCACCCGTTACATTTTATCACAAGACTACAAAGTGCGGTGTCCAAAGACACGACCGTATGCGTCGACGTAGGAAGTGTGTACATCTATTTCATGCGATTCTTCTTTGCCTACGAACCCCGCAGACTGCTTTGGTAGGTAAGTCCACAAACATGTCATACTTCCACCGCCTAACTCATACATTAGTTCCGATGGACAGCAAACGCTTGGCGTGGCGCTTCCGTGGGCGATAGCAGCTTCTCTCACCCAGTCTAAACCGTGCTCTGAGAAAGTCATCTCCATCTCCGGCGACGGTGGGTTCATGTTTTCGTCACAGGAGCTGTCCACTGCCGTCCAGCAAAAATGCAACATCACTCACTTCATCTGGAACGATTCGGCGTACAACATGGTCGAATTCCAGGAGGTCATGAAGTATGGTCGCTCCTCTGGTGTACAGCTTGGCGGCGTCGATTTTGTTAAATTTGCAGAAGCATTCGGCGCGAAAGGGTACAGAATCAGTGACTCAGCTGATGTTGAAAGCGTGCTCAAAGAGGCCTTGGCGTACGAAGGTGTGAGCATCGTAGATGTGGCCATCGATTACAGTGGAAACGCTGACCTCGCTGCCAATCTGATCGAAGATGGCGGTAACTGAGACTACCCTGTGCACTTGGTCTTGGTAGCTATGGTCACAATGCTAGGGTTTCAGGTGAAAGCTATGGAGCAGGTCGATTCACTTTGGACGAATAGAGCAATAGCAGGTATTTGAGCGAATGTGGGTGTATTTATTGCAACAGGCTTTCCTGTCACTCAATTCAACTATGGTAGCGACAGGAACCCGTTCTGCCTGGCCTGAGCCGAAACCCGGAGGAACTCCATACAACAGACAGAACTTTCTTTCCTTACGACATGTACTTAGCCGAGTTAAGTGATCTTGTTGCATCCAATGACCTATTGACGATTAGTGATATAATCTCTACGCAAGATCCATTATATAGGTACTCACCACGCGGACGCCAGCGACGTTTAGCGCAGCGCAGCACGCAGGACTCTTGCCAGTCCGGGTGCAATGAGCAGTGAAGTCTGCGAGGCTACCTTGCTCTACCTCCGATTCTGTGCCAGTTAATATTGCTTATTGGGAAGGTACAATTCACATACGTCCTGCGTTTGTGCAATCGTTAAGCACGAGAGGTCCAGTAGATCCACAACAGTAACCCTGGTTCGTTGGCAGCACGACACTGCCGCCCACCGGAAGGACGGACCCGGTGCATTGGTAAGCGAAGGCTCCGCTGGCCAGGAGGGGGATAAGCGTGAAGAGAGTTGTTGAAGTATACATGGTTGATGACTGAGGATTGTTTGAGGGGTTTGAGATGAAGTGTATGAGAGCGTTGGCTATTTGACTACGAGGTTGAATGCCGTGCTTTATATGTCGTAGATCTTCAAGATTGATGAATTAATCGAAGGACAATGTCTCTGATCGAGCGAACATCTCCGCAATTGAGGCTTCGACTACTGACCTCCACGCTCCTCAAAAACTTCATTGTAAGCATGTGTTCGTCAATCAGACCGTTGGCTGGACTTTAGGTCCACCTAGTCTTCTCACACCGCATTGACTAGTCACATCACGGTGTAGTATTGTTATCCTGTCAGGAGGGATGATCCTCTACTCTAACACATCACAAAGATGCCACCTGCAACAGAATCGACGCGTGCCGTACGATGAGGTCCAACAGCAAGCCAGTCCGACGCCATGCAGTAGCACATACACGGGCTATCGTGGTACGGCATCAAATTTTAGCCCAACCCACATTTTGGAAGTAAGCAGCCCCCACACAAGAGGTATGTATCCATCCGATGATTGAATCGATCCTTTGTGCTTATGGTTGCGTTATTTGTGCGTTGTTCGCTGACGGCGTTTTGTGTTATAGGTGGCTACTTGGTGATGCCATAATACGACCCGTGTTTAACCGCTGTTCGGTGTTCTTTTCCACCAAGTGACAGGCACACAGAATGCAAAGATGGAGTATGCAGCAAATATTGTAAACAGTTTCCATTTGTCCGATATCTAGTCTCTCGCCATCGGTGCGTGGAAGGAAATGTGCTCATACATCTAGTCCATGTCAGCCAGAACACCTCAGTTGTCCTAGAACTAATGTATGATGCAAGCACTAGATCAATATCTTCTGCTCTAAGAGGGTTGATTTACTCACGCTCCTGGGTAATGGAACGTGGACGCCACTATTTTGAGCCAGGTCCTTCGTGACGAGTTGTATGTGGAGAGCAATCATCATTTGGCGTGCGAGAGGAAAATGTGGAAAGCTTCTTCGTCCTTTTCTTGCCACCCCGAATCTGCAGTTCCACAGACGCACCGCACATACGGCAAATACTACATGCGATGCGAGCTAGTAACAACCCACAGAATCACGAGGGAGTCACCCGAGGTTGCGTCCGGTGAGATCGTCGCAAACGGATGCGCGAAGATCTAGAACCCCACCGTGGTATAGGTCGGAATCCTATAGCGAAAATATCCCTGTGTCTCATGGACCATGTTGGTGAACGTTTCGTGCTTGCGTGTGGATGCCATAGCTGTTCGAAGGCGCCAAGCCAGAATGAATCACTGCGGCTATAGCAGCATCTGTTGCCTGAGGTGTTTCACAATTCATTCTGCGGTATGTGCTTCGAAGATTCAACAAAGAATTGCCTGAATATGCGACGAGCATGTTTGGTGGTAGGGCCGACTGCGATCCCCTTGTGGGCCGGACCCGCGGGCTTTCACGATGTCCGGATCCGCGCAGCGTTCGACTCCACGGTGTTTGAAGCCAAGCAATCGTCTGGGCAATGACACCGTCTTCTCTCAAACTACATGATTCGACCTCAGTATATATCTGAGGATGAGTATCACAATCCCTCCAGCGGTTTCAGATCGCATTTCAATGGCATCGACGATTCTTGCCTTGAATATCCTTCGCATACAACACACAAAACGCCAGTTGTTGTTGTAGGAAGATCCTAGCCCCATAATTTGGCTACTTCTTGGTTTTCAGATCTTTTCAGAGCCAATAGGTTCATCCTCTTACCACCACAACCAAGATGGGTGCTTCACAGGGCGAGAAGCTTGATGCTGTTTTGGCGCTGGACGTCAACGACGCCCAATCAAACGATGAAAAACCCACCATGAGTGCGTGGAAGGCTTACTGGGCACGTTTCCTCGATACGTTGATCTCAAATGTTACTAACATAGCTTTACAGAGGGTGTTCACATATGCCGGACCCTTAGAGTACACGATGATAGCCGTCGCTAGCTTCGCTGCGCTAGCATCAGGCGTTGGTATCGCAGCACAAAACATAATATTCGGCCAATTTGTCACCGCGTTTACCGATTTTGGCTCTGGACAAGCTGCCGCCGACAACTTCCGGGACTCAGGCCAGACCTTGGCGCTTTACTTCTTCTTTCTCGGACTGGGTAGATTCGTGATGGCATACATATACAACTCTCTTCTCACGTATAGCGCCTACCGGATAGTCCGCAACGTACGCCATGCCTATCTCAAAGCCGCCCTCGGCCAAGAAGTCGCCTACTATGATCTTGGTAACAGTGGATCAATCGCAACGCAGGCTTACTCTAGTGGTCGTCTCATCCAAGCAGGTGTCTCTGAGAAGCTGGGCCTCACTGTGCAGGGATTGTCAGCGTTCTTGAGCTCCTTTATCATCGCTTTCGTCACCAACTGGAAGCTTACGCTCATCATCTGCGTTATCGCGCCCCTGACTGTCGCTGTTATGATCGGTTGTGCATTTATTGAAGCAGGGTACGAAGCGAAAATCCTTGAATACTATGCAATGGCAAATGCCTTTGCAGAGGGTGTCCTCTCCAGCGTTCGCACTGTCCATTCGTTTGAGATGAGATCCCGCCTCGTTGACAGGTTCGACTCGTACCTTGCCAAAGCGCATTGGTGGGGAAACAAAATCTCTCTGCTCTTTGGTATCCTCTTCTCCGCCGAGTACACCATCATCTATCTCGGCAACGCATTGGCGTTCTGGAGGGGTATCCACATGCTGGCTAATGGGGAAATTGCGGAGACAGGAGACGTCTTCACAGTACTCTTATCCGTCGTCATCGCTGCACTCAGCATAACTCAGCTTGCACCCTACTCGATCGAATTTACTCGCGCCGCATCAGCTGCTGCCCAGTTATTCATCCTCATCGACCGACAGACTGCTATCGATCCTTTCGATGCCTCTGGCGAGCAACCCGAATCACTCACTGGAGACGTTTCCATAGAGGGCATCTCGTTCTCATACCCAACACGACCTAATGTGACAGTCTTGGACAACTTCTCCCTTCACGCACCTGCCGGGAAAGTCACCGCACTTGTTGGCCAGAGTGGATCTGGCAAGAGCACAATCATTGGCCTTTTGGAAAGATGGTACAACCCGACTTCTGGGGCGATTAAGCTGGACGGCCGGCCGATTGACTCGCTGAATCTTTCTTGGCTCCGGAGGAACATACGTCTGGTCCAACAAGAACCAGTGCTCTTCCGCGGAACGGTCTTTGACAATATCGCACACGGACTCGTCGGCACGGACCTTGAGAAGGCTCCAAGAGAAGAACAAATGAGCCATGTAGTGGAAGCGGCTAAGATTGCGTACGCGGACGACTTCATTTCTCAGCTGCCGAACGGCTACGACACCGAAATCGGCCAGCGTGGAGGTCTCCTCTCAGGCGGCCAGAAACAGCGAATTGCTATTGCGCGGAGTCTGGTTTCTAATCCCAAGGTCCTGTTGCTGGATGAAGCGACCAGCGCTCTTGACCCATATGCCGAAGGAATTGTTCAGCAGGCTTTGGACCGAGCTTCCGCTGGTCGAACAACCATCGTCATCGCACATAAACTCGCGACTATTCGCAATGCTGACAAGATTGTCGTCATGTCTAAAGGAAAGATTGTCGAACAGGGCACGCACGAGAGCTTGATCGCGATGAGCGGTACTTATTCGCGTTTGGTAACCATTCAACAGCTCACTGTAACCAATGAGTCTACACCAGAGGGCAGCGAGATTGGAAAGTCAAGTTTCGACGAGGGTACCCACGAACTAAAAGCCAGCAAATCGTTGACCAGGCATGCCACGGCCGACCCGGCAAACAATGAACTACATGCTGGGAGCGACCGGTACAATGAACAGAACACCGAACAGCTCGGACTACTGGCAGTTATCTGGCGCCTGGTGGTCGAAAACCCTGACCTGAAATGGGCATACCTCGCGCTGGTGAGTGGATGCATACTGTCTGCTGGGTTGTTTCCTGGTCAGGCCATACTCATGGCGAACATGGTCCAAGTTTTCACACTGCCCCTTGACGAGATGACTGATCTTGGTGACTTCTTCTCCGCTATGTTTGTTGCATTAGCTGGTGCAGCCCTCTTCGGATACTACGTCATGGGATGGGGAACGAACACCCTGGCTCAGACACTGGCGCATAACCTCCGAAAGCAGATCTTCAACGATATCCTTCGCCAAGATCTCGAGTACTTTGACCGCCCTGAGAACAACATTGGTGCTTTGGCAAGTCGCATTGATGCCTATCCTCAAGCCGTCTTTGAACTCATGGGCTTCAATGTCGGGTTCATTCTCATTGCCACTTTCAGTATCGCAGCTTGCTCTATCCTTGGAATCGTGTACGCCTGGAAACTTGGCCTAGTTATTGTCCTTGCTGGCATACCCGCTCTACTTGGTTGTGGATACATCAAGATGCGTCTAGACGGCCGCCTTGACCGAATGATTGCGAAGCGCCTTGCAACCAGCTCAGCTATTGCATCTGAATCGACAACCGCCATCCGGACAGTATCCTCTTTGGGCATCGAAAACTCCATCTTGGATCGGTACAACTACGAGCTCAATCACGCCGTGAATGGCGCATTGAAGCCGCTCCTCCACGTGATGGTGTGGTTCGCTCTCACGCAGGCGTCTGAATACTGGTTCCAGGCGCTAGGTTTCTGGTATGGAACTCGTCTAGTCGCCGCTGGAGAGATCACCCTATTTGAGTTCTTCGTATCGTACATGTCCGTTTTCTTCTGCGCACAGTCAACGGCACAAATTTTCGGCTTCTCCACTAGTATTACGAAGGGCAGGAATGGTGCGAACGCCATCTTCTGGTTGCGACAACTTCAACCAGTGGTTCAAGAAACACCAGAGAACAAGGACAACGCACCAAAGTCTGGAGGCTCTATTCAATTGAGTGGTACACAGTTCGCCTACCCGCTTCGCCCCCACGCTCCCGTCCTAAAGGGTATCGACCTGGAAGCTGCAAAGGGCAAGTTCATCGCGCTTGTCGGCGCTTCGGGCTGCGGCAAGTCGACCATCATCGCAATGCTCGAGCGCTTCTACGATCCTACAGGCGGTCAAATTCTTGTCGGTGGCGACGATCTGACGACCCTGAACCCACGCAAATACCGAAGTCAGGTTGGACTAGTGCAGCAAGAACCCACACTTTTCCAAGGAACCATCCGCGAGAACATCGCCCTGGGTGTTGACAACCCAGACTCGAGTACGATACTTGAGGTTTCGGATGCGGATATAGAACAGGCGTTGCGTGCGGCGAATGCATGGGAATTTGTCTCGTCCCTCCCGGAAGGAATCAACACAGCCGCTGGACCAAACGGAACCCAGCTTTCGGGTGGTCAACGCCAACGCGTTGCCATTGCGCGAGCACTCATTCGCAATCCACGCATACTTTTGCTTGACGAAGCCACGAGCGCGCTCGACACGGAAAGCGAAAAGATCGTGCAAAATGCACTGTCCGAAGCTGCGAAAGAAGGAGATCGCATCACGTTTGCTGTGGCGCATCGGCTGTCGACAATTAAGGATGCCGACATGATTTGCGTATTTTACGGTGGAAGAATTGTGGAGCAAGGAACGCATGCGGAACTGTTGAACGGAGATGGAGCTTTGTACAAAAAGATGTGTGAGGCACAAAGCCTTTCATAGACATACCAAAAGTTTTACGCTAACTTGTAGACTAATACCAATTATTATTTCAAGTTCGATCATGCTATTGCGGTAGTGAATGGTTTCCTGTTCTGATCGCATCATGATAGTAGCTCAAAACTCCTAGTGACAGCTACCTTGACATCTGCTTAAGGCGCAGGCTGACCTATGACAGGCTGGTGAGGCGATATTATCGTCCAGAAAGAGCCTAATGAGATGAACCGGGGATAAAGAGCCACCGGGTCCGCAGCCACGCGTGCACACCCATACCCCTCCTCCATTCCAAGATTCGCAGATCGCATCTACAGCTGAACAGATACAGCCTGCAGTTTCTGGGCACTTCCGAGAATTTTCTGCAGTCAAGAACCGACGATTGGCCTTTTTTTTTCTGACACAAAAGGGGAAGTTATATTTGTCGCTATGTACGTTCTGTTCGAGCATCTCCGATATATTACAGATTGAGACTGATCAACAAGACTTTGCCATACGGAAGGCTGGACTTCAAGAACTTCTTTCCATGCTTAGTATCTACCAGCCGATGTTCTTGAGGATCGCGAATCATGAGCCTCCCACCAAACACCCTGAAACCTAGCTGGGATAGACGTGGCTAAGTAATTCAACATCCCTGTTAGCTAGCGAAGAAACCATATCGACACGGCAACGATTTAGCAGCTAGCAATGTCGTACTGTATGTGGGAGTTGGCGCGCTTCAAGAAAATTACGATAATGCAAGACCGTAGCGCTGACTATGCGTGCCCTTTAATCAGCACTTGATATATTGTCCTCGGTGGTTTGCGGGCAAGAGCGATTGGGCCCACCGGTCAAGACCAAATTGGGATCAAGATGCAGAGTTGCAGGATGCAAGGAAGGGTTGCACCACATCGAAACATCCAACCGAAGACTTGTCCACGAGCAGAAGCAACAGGAGCGAAAGACCTAACCAACGGGCTACGACCCAAACCTGATGGGAGCGAGAGTGTCCCGTGGCAGAATCGCATCCAAAGCGAGCGGAATCTATGCACATACGCGTTGCGATGAAATTTCAGCGACGTATTGATGCCAAGTCATTTCTTGGGTGCGATCCATATCCACATAGTAAGCTTACGCTCGACGCAAGCGCGAGATCGAGTAACAACTAGTTAAGACCGGCGAATAACTTGGGAGCTATCTAGCCCGTGCAGCCTCGTGTAAAAAGGCGTCGTGGTTCCTCCTTCAGACAGCATAAACTGCCTCTGTGCGTTGTGGACGGTCGGTGCTCTTCAGCATAGCAGTGTCGTTGAACTACACCACGCCAATTTTTTGTTTTCTTCCGCCTTGTAAAATCTGTGCAAACAACATGCTTGTGCTCAAGCTCCTTCCTGTCTGCCTCTGCTTGGCGCAATGGTCAGCGGCCGCAGCTGTGCCCCCAACCAATGGGTCGGGTACATGCACAAATCCTCCCAAGAGGATGGAATGGCAAGTCTATCATAAATGTCCTCAATGGGTGGGTCACTAATTCTGGAATTGTAGGAGACAGCTATCTGAGACCCAGAGGAAATCTTACACTGAGGCGGTTTTGTGCCTGACGCGCGTCAAAGCCGGGTCCCCCCTAAATGGTACGGTAAATCGCTTCGATGAGTTTCAAGCTGTGCATAAGGAACAGACACCCTATATCCACATAGTGGGACAATTTTTACTCTGGCACCGTTATTTCCTTGCGACATATGAAAAGGCACTGAAAGATGAATGCGGATGGACTCTTGGTCAACCGTAAGTCGATTGTTGCAATGGAAGCACATCCATTCGAGTTAATTGTGCCAAACAAGGTTTTCCAAACTGTTTTGTAGATACTGGGACTGGTCATTGGATGCAGAGCCTCTTAATGAAACTTCCGCCCGCATTTTCGACTCTGCCATTTTCAACCCCGACACTGGCTTTGGTGGCAATGGATACCCAAAGGTAGCTCCACCCGAAATGAACCCTCAGAATTTAACTGGGAATACTGGCGGTGGATGCGTCATGAATGGCCCATTTGCGCCTCCAAATTTTATGCTGAACTTGCCTACGCCACACTGCCTGGTGCGAGACTTTATGCCATGGATCATCAACCGGTTGGCAGCACCGAAGTTAGTTGAGGAAGCCTTGGCTCAGCCAGACTACTTCAGCTTCGCAAAAACCGTGGAGAATTGGCCTAAGCCTCGTCTGTCTAGCATCCATTCAAGCGGTCACTATGGTGTTGGTGGTATTCAAGGAACTATGGCGGATGCTGAAGAGAGTCCAGGTGGTGAGTGACTCGAGTATAGCGGACTTGCTGTACCACTCCATGCACGAACGCGCTGACGTACACAGATCCGCTCTTTTACTGTCATCATGGCAACATTGACCGTATCTTTTGGCAATGGCAACAAAAAGACTTGACAGCACGACTGAATGAAGTGGGTGGGCCTATCAAACCTTTTGACTATAGTGGGAAGAACGTCACTCTGGACTTTGAGGTCAACATCGGCCCGCTGGCGGGCAACGCCACAATCAAGGATCTGCTGAATACCGAGGGCGGTACGCTATGTTATACTTACTAGGGTACACTTGTCCGGCTTTATCTGACGAGGAAAGTCAAGAGATGGCATGAATACATTCAGAAACTTTGCAAAAGCAGCCAATACATGTCGCAGTACTGAACATATTTAAGCTTCTTTATAAACTTGTTGATACGCTCCCAGAGACTATTAAGCTACTTCGCGCATGTGAAAAGCAGGCACGAGTCATGCCGCAGCATAGCGTCACGATCGAGGCTCAATCGCAATTAGTCGTCGGCCGTCATTACACACGAAAAGGAATTCCCCAATAGTGCTAGGTCATGAATAAGACTTGCAAGTGCTGATCAGCTCTCTTCAATTTTTACGGGTGGCACAAATCAAGATCCAAAGTGACTTGAAGGTCGAGACTGTGTGTTGAAGTGTGAGTATGATTACCCTAAGGATGAGCGCATATTAGATCGCACACGACAATCACTCGAAGCATGACTGATAGCTGCGAACTACATTGAGATCCAGGTATTTGATATTTCTGGAGTGACGACAGCGGCATTAGTGCGAATACCGAAAGCCAGTCCGGATGGTACACATGTACAGACAATGAGAGGGAGAGATGCGTTCTCCCACCCTAGATCTCATATGCGGTTCGGGTGGTATGCTGTGTACCAAGGTGATGGCAACGATGCGGATAGGCGGGGTATGCATATTGTAACACCACACCCCGCGTCTCAACAGCGCGGATGCGTTCATAACCATACATGTGTACCAACAGCGCGCGCTTGACCCAAGTCGATGCCGTCAATGTGCTGTTGGGTGGTTCGAGTTTCTTCCTAACCGCCAACAGGTCGCGTGGGGTAGATATGCGACCAGTAGTATAGACAAGTCGATGCTCTGGTAGGCAGCATTGCATTGAGCATGGCTGCTGCTTGTCTCCCTCTTCACGTCGTCAAGAAATCCTTAACTCGCTCCAAATCATTCCCATATTTACTCCAACCTCCAAATTACCAGTAAGAGCATCGTCAAAGATGGGCAAGAAGAAAGCCTTCAAGCCAAAGCCACCTCCGCCCTGCTCGAGAATGTACCTATCTCTACATGAAAACGTCGCGGCAGTTCTCAGCGAACACTCCATCACAGCTCGATTTCACAACAACGAAAACGGTGAAGGCGCCACGCGCTCGTTTCCGACAAACATTTTCGGACGCTTCACTTGCGACAACAAAGGCTGCTCAGGCGGTGTCTGGATCAGCGGAAAGATTGCGACATTAATCCGGCAATATCCAAATGACGGGTATAACGCTATTGTATACAGCCAGCGGTGCGAGAAGTTTGAGCAACTAGGCAGGTTGCAGATTGATAAATATTCTTATGTCGATCGGGTGTCGTACAGAATCAAGATGTGGAAAGGTGTTCGGATGGAGCGACCAGTTTATAAGGAGAAGACAACTAAGCCACACAAGAGTTGGCTGTGTGAAGGTTGTAAGAGGGGGGTTTGTAAGCAGTTGAATAAATGAAACATTGCAGCTCACCATCAGCTATCATGCATGTGTCGATGTCCTACCAGAAATTCTGGTTCCCCCACTCGTTCATCCGGAACCTTCCCATTGACCAACGCCATGAGAGTGATAGGCTTGAGCTTCCCGTTCGCATCGATGAGAATGACCCCCTCCTTCGCACAAGGCCACCGCCGCCCCAGACTGTCTTCCTTAACATAAGCACTAAAATCGCACTTGGTAACGACTCTCATTTCTTTGAGGCTGTGATAATGAGGGAACTCTGTTTCAGCTTCAAGCCAGAGCCAGTACGTGTCCCGCTCCAGCCGCTCAACCTCCAGTCTTTGGACCAAAGGCGCAGCTTGCCGTAGGCGCTCAAGCTGGTTTTCTCCAATGTCTACAATGTCGATGGCTGGAATGAACCAGACGTATCGCCGCGGCAATTCAATAGTTTGATCAAATCTCTCGATTGGGAATTCAAGTTCTACGGGCTGTTCGCTGTAGAGTTGTTGGTAGAAGCCTTTCAGATGACTGCGTGCTTCTTGTGAGGTCTGCAACGGTGCGGGGACAGGGGTGCATGTCTGCAGTCGTGGGTAGAGAAGGTAATCGTTTGTCTTGGGCTTGTATGAGAAGCAGACCATGACAGTTCGTGGTTCGATGGTCGCTTCCCAGATCTGGAGACGTAGCTCCGTTGGGAGAAGAGGGAATCGATGGAAGGTGCTCATGGCTGCATCGATTACGTTAGGAACGATGATGAAGGCCAGTCCTGTTTTGTAGGATGGAGTGAAGTGCGCTGGACCTAGTAGGATATTATGGCTGCTGCCTAGTCTAGCTGTTCGTGGTCTGGTGGGCCTGTCATCTGCCATGTAAGCGACTTGTTGTGTAAATAAGACTCATCTCCCCTCAACGAACACGTCGTAACGTCTTTTTGCTTCAACACATCTCTGGACTTCTTCATTCGGTTTTCCTCAAACGACGGAATCCACGTTTGGTTGGCTGTCGACAACATCACGTGTGCAGAGATTGGCACCGTCCGAGATGTTGTGAGGGGCCAGGACAACGTGGCGCGCATCGTCATCCAACACGTCTCGACCATTCGCACGACCCAAAAAGTGCTCGCACTGTTGCGCCGCAATATCGCTATCCCATTCGATCTACTACAAGCCAAATAGCGAAGGATCGGAAAGGGAGCGCGTCCGGGGGCAGAAGAGTCCAGGACCACGGCAGCTTATCTGTTCTTGCTCGAAGGAGATGGTTACCAAGTTAGTCTTACAATGGCGCGATACGAGGACATGGTTGGGCAAGGCGTTTGGTTCGGGCACATGTCTGAAATTGACAGTGCAGCCGACGCGAGCCATCTGACCACGGATCGTCCATGCCGATATGGCCACCCAACATCGGTCGGAGAGGCCCCTTTCCACCAGAATCACGACATTGCTGTCGCCGTGACGGCATCTGCGCTATTCGAAGGAAGAGGTCTGACCCTCTCAGGTCGTCCACGCGATGGGTCGTTCATTGGTCCACGGGTGGCCTCATCCGTTCTTTCTTGGGAGGATTAAGCTCGACCAAGAAGTCCGGCCGACGCTTGGCAACGCTTCTTATCGCGTGCTTGATATCAACCGCGTATCAGGTATTCGGTAGTTCGAGATGGAGGACCAACTGCGCGGTCGCACCGCGGCCGCGATTGATTGGGAGGCAACGTTTGATGGCACCCGCTGGTATAGCCTTCCCAAAAGCCTACGATTGACTACATACCCCGCATTTTACGCATCCACCGCTAGCGATGTCTTCGAAAGTTTCGCTGATGAACATATTGAAACGCGTGAATCGCATCTTCGACTTGCTCGCTGGCGTTGAAAGAATCTTTCGGTGATCTCGGCGTCGCTCGAAAACACGAATTAGGACCGAAATACCTCCACACCTAGATCTTCCGTGCTTCTCGAACATCCCCACACGCCAGTATCTCCAAATCTAGGTTCTATTGCATGGTAGGATCCATGCTTAGCTTCAAAATTCGTCCACCAACACGGTTGCGCAGATATTCCACTGGGCTTATTTCACAGCCGATGGAATCCTGCGGTGCGACACCTTCCCTTTCGCAATTAGGCGATTCACTCGATTCGCTGCTTGTCACAGGACCCTTATCTACGTTTGCCAGTTCGTGCACCCGCGCCGCAATTCGCTATCACATCAGCGCCTGTGTCGATAGCGTGCTCGCATGATCACCATTCTATATGAGATATATAAGCCACGAGGCTTACCCCTTCATGTTAACGTTCGCGACGATATACCACGACAACGCTACTCATGGCCGCAAATCCCATGGGCGATGGTCTCATCCTCGGTGCGCCTGGCATCGAGGGTAAAACTACCGTTGTTCCCACCCACGAAGCTGTCAATGCTTTTACCGAGGAGAAACACCGACTCGCAGTCCACGATGGAGAGCTCGAAAAGAAGGGCGTACTAGAGCCAGAGATCACCCCAGCTTTGCCTTCGTACGATAGCGCTGAGCGCGACGATGAAGATCACATCATCATCACTGGAGCTGATGCTGCTGCCCATTTGCTACCGATGCGCGACGACCTTGAGCCAGCGTTGACGTTCCGGAGCATCTTCCTCGCGACTATACTGTCAGCGTTTCAGGCTGTTGTGTACCAAATCTACCAGGTACAAACACCCGTTCGGCGCAGACTCCCGTTTGCTAATATTTACCTTAGTTCAAACCCACTTTGGTCACTATCCAAGGTACTTTCATTGTTCTCATGGCCTACTTCCTCGGAAATGCATGGGCCAAGTTCTTGCCCCGCGGCGAAAAGTTCGAAGCCCGGTGGAGAGCTGGAGGTGGAGTGGGTGTCGCACCGCTCTATATCCGGGTCATATCGTTTTTCAATCATGGGCACTGGAACTTGAAGGAGCACGCTATCACAGCGATCACGGCGACCTCAGCCTCGATTGCCGCACCGAGTAGCCAGGTTTTTGCCGCGCAAGAGATCTTTTACAGCTTGGAGCTCAGTCCCGTAACTGTCATTTTCAGCACCATCTCAATTGGGTTGTTCGGTTACGGTATTTGCGGAATTCTGCGACCCATTTGCGTGTGGCATGTTGATGCAGTATACTGGAGCAGTCTGCCAACCGTCAAGGTGCTCCAAGGTCTACATTGGCAATCTGTCAAGGACAGTAAGCCGATTCGTTGGTTTTGGATCGCTTTCTCGTGCATGTTCGCCTACGAGTTCTTCCCGGCGTACATCTTCCCATGGCTCAATTCCGTCTCAATTCCCTGCTTGGCCGCTATGAAAGCGACTGGATCGAAGGCCGCAACTCTCACGAACCTTTTCGGCGGCGCGACCAACAACGAGGGGTTGGGTCTCTTTACGCTGTCCTTAGACTGGCAATATGTAAGAAAATGATTTCCACCCCGGACCAACGCTGACCACAAACGTCATGATAGATCACTTCCTTCCAGTCATCGCTACCATTGAAGCTTCAGCTGCATCAAACCTTCGGATTCGGCGTATGCTTCATTGTCATGCTTGCAATTTACTACGGCAACGCTTGGGACTCCAAGTCACTACCGTTCATGTCTACTCGTCTCCTCACCCAGGACGGCAAGCGTTATCCCAGCGCGAGTGTTTTCATCGACGGTGTGCTTGACAAGACTGCTCTGGCAAAGTATGGTCTGCCGAGGCTGACAGGAACGTTTGCGTATGCCATGTTCATGGCCAATGCCGCTGTAAGTTGTTTGTTGTCGATTACAATGCACAAATTCTAACAACCTGTAGATAGGCGCGTTAATTGCGCACATCGCTCTCTTCTGGGGTGGTGATACGGTCAGGGCGTTCAAGGCCGCCAAAGCTGGAAAGTTCGATGACCCTCATCACGCGCACATGCATAAGCACTACAAAGAGGCACCCTGGTGGTGGTACATGATTGTGCTTGCCGTCAGCTTCATACTTGGTCTCATTGTCGTTATCAAGGAGAACATCACTCTCCCAGTCTGGGGCTACATCATTGCGCTGTGCATGGGAACCATCATTGCACCTTTTGTAAGTCTCTACGTGTATACTGTCTAAGGCCGCATCTGCTAATGGCATCAAAGAGTATCATCATATACTCTCGCTTCGGAAACGGAATCGCGACAAACAACCTGTCCAAGGTCATCGCTGGTTTGATCTTACCCGGTCGCCCGATTGGGAACATGTACTTTGCCGCATGGTCTCACAACGTCATCAACGGCGCCCTTCAGCTAAGTATGGATCTCAAGCTGGGCGAGTATCGTAAGTTTGATCCCTGTCGCTTCCAGATGCTTGTCTGATTCATTTCATAGTCAAGGTGCCTCCCCGTGTCATGTTCATGACACAGATTTACGGCACTGTCCTGGGTGGCTTCATCAACTACGCGGTCATGACCTCGATCGTCACAGGCAATAAGAAGCTTCTCGCTGACAGCAACGGCGACTCATCCTGGAGTGGTGCAACGATCCAGTCGTACAACACCAACGCGACGACCTGGGCACTTGCATCCTACCTCTACAAGCAAGGCCAAGCGTATTCGATAGTGCCATTTGGTCTTCTCATCGGTGCCGGTATCGTTGCCGCGCACCGCATCTTTGCTCATGTACGTACATCGGTCCAGTAATGCGACATGACTCTCATGCTAACATCACTGCAGTTTGTCCCCAAGATCGGCAAATTCCACGTTAATGAGATCAACTTCCCGCAATTCATCCAATATGCCGGCTACATCCCCTACAACCAGTCGCAGACTTGCGTACTGCTCAGCTGGACCATCGTTGGATTTTACACCCAATTTTACCTGCGCAACTACCGCCCACGCATCTTCAAGGACTACTCGTACCTTATTGCTGGCGCTTTCGATGGCGCTAGTCTGACGTGTCTATTCATCCTGAGTTTCGCCGTGTTTGGAGCGGGAGGACCTGCGAAGCCGTTCCCACAGTGGTGGGGCAATAACGTCGCGGGCAATTACGATCACTGCCCTGTGGCTGAGTAGATGTTTGCGGCTGAGTAGAAACATATCCACCATTAGGGCTACATAGGAAGGAACAGAAAGACTTCAAGTGCTTCTTTACCTCTACCTCTGACTCGATGGTATGAATGTCGTTAAATTCGAGAATTTGGTCCAGGTGCTGTAGAGCCGCTGCGTGATGCTCTTCTGGCGAAAAGGCGCCTAGTTGCCCTATGATCTCTCGAGAAACCGTCCTCTGATTTCATACATTAAATGGAGCACAGATGCGTGACTGATCCATTGCATAGCCAAGGTGCCACCTCGCGTCAAACCACGGCGAGCGTCGAACACCAAAGATCATCACGGTGTCGACTAGTAGGTGTGTATCTGCGACACAGCTCTCGGGCAAGCGCGGGGGAAGACGATCAATCCGGCTCGGCGAGTGTAGGTAGGAACTGCGGTTGCTAGTATGTCGTTGGAAGCAGAGAAAACAAAGCGCTGCAACGGCCCGTAGCATATAGGTACTTGTGATGGTGGTGGTGGTTAAGGCTGCTGCGGAGCCGACGGAGCTGACGGAGCTGAGGGCTAAACGCCTGCATCAGCACCAGCCCAGCTCAGGATGTATAACTTGCTGCAATCTTGCCGACAGTCTCTAGTTACTCACCTCACCATTATTCTTTCGCATTGCGTTCGCTTTATAAACATAAGGGTACTTATCATCGGCGCTTCAGGCAACTTTGGTCTCCACCTCGTTCCAACGCTTCTCGCGCATAGCCACTACGTCGCATCCGTAAAGATCACAGCTATAGAGGGTCCCGCGAAAGACATTCTAAGCAGTTAAGGAGATTGCCATCATCGACGACAGTTGTGACGCCATCATCAATAACAGGGCTGTTGGCCGTGACTCCCTGGGCTCATATCGATGTACCCGTAATGTTGGCTCTTTTGTTTGAGCGCTGCATGGCGCAGGACAATGACGAGGCGCGCTAGCAGTTCGCGCGACAGTAAGCATGCTTTATCCGCTAACCATCAGCACGTACTGACGAGCTTTTAGCATACTTCCCTCGAGCACCACGGAGACTACATCCTGTTCAAGTCTCTCCCGCTAAGCTCAATGGAATGGTCCATGTTCTTTCCGGATATGTTGGTTCCTTCTCCAGTCTCTCTCACCAACAACAACTATGCAAGCGAAGCTAGTTGCGGACGCCGGAATGCCCCTATTGTGGAGAGATTCATGGGCAGGATGCTATTTTGCATCATGGATGCAATGCGCGCTATCAAACGGTGCTGGAACAAAGTGCGGGATGGTTCCTTCCAGCGGATTTTGAGTCGCATGGCAGCTCTTAGGTTAGACGAAGAGGTAGAACTAGGCTATTCCTTCCTTTTTATTGCGGCATGGAGTTCATATGTCTGGTAGCATTAGTTTTGAGCAAAGCCCGAGGTCTTCGCGGGGGAATACATCAGCGTCGCTATTATACAGCAGTCCTCATATTGGCCACCGACTTGTGAAAGTGTCAATGAGCGTCGCCAAGAGTTTGGTTGCAACACGATGCAACCTACATAAACTTCATCTTGGCCATACCCGAGCCCTGTTTGAGAGCTCGAAGTAAAGGAAGTCGTCTTCGTGGGTATGCTTGATTATAACCTTTAAGATAGACATGAGATTAATACTCCAATTAAGTCGGTCTTGATGAAGGATGTTCTCCATCCGTCCCTTACACTTTCGAAGACCTACACGCTCCACCACTCGACTACGCAATCGCATGGCCAGCCCAACAATGCCAAGGCTCCACACAATCCATCGCCATATCCAGATCCAGAATATTTGTATACGGCAAGGACTTACGAAGCATCGCTCTAGAAACAGGAACAGCGACTGACACTCTCCAGTCTTTGCCATTGTTCTCCATTTCGCGTATAAAGCAGCACTGTGGGATGGGGACACTCCAGCTCCCGATTCCTGGCCGGACTTCCACCATATGGCCAATGACCAGACCCTCGAGTAGCGGACAGCAGCCTGCGACGTGCAATTCGCCAAAGAGCCTGTTGGCAAACTGCTTCATTTGGGCGACGAGGATGTCAAGGGACCACTGGCCATGTTCGTCTTTGCCGATGTGGTGGGAGTAGGGTAGACGGAGATGAATGAAGCGTAACTCTCTCAGCTTCTTGATTGAGGCCTTTTGAAAGTCAGCTCCGTGTATGTAGATTTAGACATGTTGTTGTACCAGAAAGTCTCGGTAGCACCCGCCTTCGATAATGGGACCGAGTACATTCTCAGCTATTTCAATAGCGAGTTGTCGTACGCCGGGACAAGCGTTACAAATCTCGTCAAACTCCTCATGTCTAAGCGTCTCACTACGTCCCCAATGTGAGAGACTCAAAAGCTCCAGCGCTCCTGCTGAATTCTTTAGCAGCTTCAATATCCTTTCCGGTCGTTCTTCGGGGACGTTAGATTCCCACCAAACGTGTAAGGACTTGACCGTTTTACAAGCTCGGTAGATGCGTACAAGGCTAGCATCATACTCGAGAATGTCAACCTGTTCGCTGTCTTGGTATTCCACAGCTATATGTTGGAGCGGAAGTTGCACGTCAATTTGACCTCTGACGAAGGCTTCTTCAAAAGCCTCGAGAAACGCAGTGCCATAAGAGCCCAACAGACTCAGATGTGTCAACTGAGACAAGTTGTACAGAGAAGATAATGGTCGGAAAAGGTTCCACGCAGAGACATGTAGTAAGCGAAGCTCCTTGACCATGCTCTTCGGACGAGCGTTGCCCGAGGCGATCTCCAAGTCTGGCCAAGTTTGCCCATCATCTACGGTGATTCTGAGAGAAAGCGCCCGACCGCTGGATATCGACGGTAGTTGCAAGTGCTCCTGTGTCTCGTTCCACTCTGTGCTATAAACATGGGAGCTTGGCGATGGCGCTATGGTTTTCGCGTAAGCTTTTTGTGTACGGCACACGGTAATCTGAAATGGACGTCTGGTGCTCAGCCAAGTGCTTCGCCGCTTGCTCCGGGATTGGTCGAGTCGACACGAAGCTGGAGGTGATTAGAAGCCTGCAGGTTTTGGCTTCGCTTGGGACCTACGAGAAGCGACGTAATGCGCCATCAGGCAAGTGCTTGATGAGCGAGTATAAGCAATCATCTCGTTCTTCCGGTGTACACTGCTCCATCGAATCATCTTCACTGATCCACGCTACTGCACTAGGGACATGAGGCTCTGCGGGAAGCCGCACATCCTCGATTATCAACGTCCTCGTGTACCGGAAGTTCTCGTGCGCGCCTGCCGTCATGCTAGCGACGAAGCGATCGAGTTCCTCACGCACCCAAAGTCTGATATGGATGCGTTTATACAATTTTGGTATAGCGGAAGCATTGTGTTCTTTGGACGTTAAACATAACGTCTTTAAGTCCTCACATGTTGTGATCTGTTGTTGCTGTTGTCAGCGAATGCGCTCACTCGCACGACAGAGATTGCCTACGTATTCGGAGATCATCAAGTGGATATCCACAGGTAGAGTCGTCATAATGACAAAGGGAAGTGGAGTTGTGCATAAGCTGGATTGTTGATGGAAAGAGCGATGTTTGGATGTTGCAGAGAAGCCGCGCATATAGTCAAGTTGTGTAAGTACGCTAACTCGATATGGCGACTGCTCACAATTGGATTCTACCAGTCGCTTTTTCTTGTCAAATTTAGTTGCCGTGGCATCCAGAGTGTTTTAGGATGGCTACAACTCTCCGACGTGCGGGTCACCTGCACATGCTTGCCTAGGACGTGGCCTGCCACGCCCAGCGATCCCACCCATCCGAACCAGGATCCATGTCCAGTATATCCGTATACGGCTGTGTCTTCCGCAGCAACGCGCGCGACACCGGAACGCCGACAGCCGTCTCACGACCAAGTCGATCCTTCTGCTCAGCCTTGATGAAGCAGAACTGTGGCAGCGGACCCCAATCGCCATCGTCTTGTCGTGTCGAGAAATCTACCAGATGCCCAAACACGATAGCATCGAGCTTGAGGCAGCTACGATGCAGTCCACGGAAAATCTTGTTCGCGGCCCCCTGGATCTGCGTTAAGATGAGGTTGGGCTCGGGTTGGCCTTCATCAGACGCGAAGCCGACTGTGCAGTAAGGTGAAAGGCGAATGTGAACCATTTGCAGCTCTTTTAGGTGCTTGGCAGCCTCCTGTGTGGTATTAGTGGACTTTGGCCGGCTCTTGCTTTCACAAGACACGTACCACGAAGTCTTCGATACTTTCATCGATATCCTTATTGGTGTATGCTTCGTCCCCAAACTGATAGCCAAACTGCCGCAGGTTCGGGCAGGCTTTGAAGATAGTGGCCAGATCCCTTGAATTTAGGGGTGAGACTGAATACATATCCATGCCTTCTTGTAAGCTCAAGGACTCTAGCCTCGGTCCTATAGCACAAATCCTATCTACCAAGGCTTCTCCCAAAGTCGAGCAATACCACTTGAGGTGCAGACTCTTGATGTGTCTACCTGCAGCCAAAAGGTCTCCAAGATAGATTTCCACGGACCCTTCTTTGTCTTCGGCGAGCCAGCCAAGGTCCAGCGCGATGTGTTCGAGATCAATCTCAGTTTTGCAAGCTATGAGTCCCAGTCCTGTTGCGAACGTATTGCCTCCCTGGCACTCCAGCATACTCAGATGAGTCAAGGTGGAAATGTCGAGCGAGTCTATTAGCCCTCTGCCCACACGATAGGCGTATCTGATATCCATGCCTGCTAGTGTAACCTTTTTCAAGTTCGGCAATGTTTTGGTTACCTCGAATTCGTCCGGGAGTACGGATCCATCCCTTTCGTCTTCTGGACCGTAGATGAAAGACAGTTCATGAATATTCTCACTGAACACATGAGGATGCTGTAGGTAATGTGCCAAGTGTGCAGTACTTTGAAGATAGATATGGAGCTGACGTAGGTTACGGAACAATGGGGTCAGATCGAGCGATGATGTGCAGTATAGTTGATCAATAGCGTGTTGCCGGTTCTGGAGATGTTCGATGATGTGTATCGGCAAAGACCGACGCGCAACAAAACTGGAAAGACGTTAGCCATTGCTTTTGGGCTGAACTGTTCCACGTAGCATACCAAAACCTTCTCAGGCAATGTTCGGGAAATAGCCTCAGACACTCAGACATGCGGCTTTCTCGCTCTTCCCCTGTCATGTCGATACCACGCCGATGCTCATCCCAATCACATTCCGATAGATACCGAAGCTCAGTGAGATCACAGATGGGTTCAGCGACCATAGGTATGTCTTCAAGTACGAGGGTCCTGGTGAAGCGGAATTTGTCGCCTGCACCAGCCGCCACGCTCTCCATAAATCTGTCTGTATGTTCTCGATCCCATAACCGGAGATGAATACGCTTGTACAAGCGCGGAACGACATAGCTGTGGAAATACTTTGACGCTACGCACAGCGCCTTCAGATCTTCGTACGTGACAATCTATGAAATGGTGAGTTGGCGCACAGTTTGGTGGTGTAGAGTGAACTTACGTAGTCGGCAATCATATGCTGAACGTCAATTGGAAGGGTGATCATCGTGACTAAATTTCTGGCTGTTTAGACACTATCGTAAGGAAGGTGGAGGGAAAAGAGCGGGCATCCTTATGTAGTCGCGAGCTCTTTGGGATTTATGGTGGTTGCCTGAGCCGGCAAGTGGGTCGTGCGGTATAGCCAGGCAGTGTTGAACAAGAATAGAAGTAATGATGCTCGCCCCCAGTAAGCCTCGCTTAATCTTGAGCTAGTTGGGACATCTCCACCTGATACCGGCTGAAAGCACGTGACTCGATCTTGTGCGCATGTCTTTAGCATCACTTTCACGGCCACTCCGGATCCTCCACCCTTCTAAAACACGCCACATACTTCATCCCGCCATTCCTGCTAACCTTCTTCCCCTCCTCCGTCTCCGTCCGCATAATCCCCACCCCCTCATCCATCGCCTCGCCTTCCTCCTCAAACTCCTTCTCACACCTTTCAAAACTCGGATGTTTCTCAAAATGCCCGACCATCCACTCATGCAGGTCCTTGACATCGGTAATCGTATACACCACGCCGCCCGGCCGGAGCACGTATGCGTACTCGGAGTTGAGGGTGTATGACACGATGCGCGCCTTGTGCTTGCGCTGCTTGAAGTGCGGGTCTGGGAAGCACAGGAAGATCTTGGAGAGCTGGGCTTTGGAAAAGAAGTTGGGCAGGAATTTCATAGTATTGGCGCGGAGGCAAGAGGCATTTTGGTAGAGCTGGATTGAGGCGTTTTGCAGGCGCAGGGCGCGGACTTTTTCTTGCACGTATTCTGTTACCGAGGTGCGGATTTCCATGCCTGGGAGGTGTTAGGTGGAGGTTCATAGATGATGATGGGGAGAGAATGCGACATACCTAACATCAGCGTGTCCGGGAACTTTGGTGCGAGCGCGAAGAGTAGTCCACCAAAGCCGCATCCGATGTCTGCAATTTCGACGTTTTTTGTTATTGCCTTTAGTCTGCGCTGCTCTTCCTCGTCCAACGGTGTCGACTCCTCTTCGCCGGCACTCTTTTGCTCTCGCTTCACAACAGCATATGCAGGATACAGCGATGCCCAGTCCATGTCGGCCGGGCTCTTAGGGCTATTCAAACTCAGTACAGTTCCACAAGTTGACATCGATCACACCTACTATGTCAATGAGTGGTCCGAAAACGGGTTGGCGTGTGCGCGCTGCCTGTAGAATTTCTTCTTGGGCAGCGCAGCATTGCTCTCATCCTCATGCAGCGCATTTTTGTATTCTTCGCGCTTTTGGCGCTTCGCAGGTGCGTGCGGCATGGTCAGCGAAGCCGAGATGTAAGGTGCGTGTAGTCAAAAGAAGTTTGGGGAGATATTCGCAAGGCTAATAATTGTGGAGCTAGGCTTTTCCGCTAGCTTCCAGGGTCCACAGTCTCACGGCCATGTGGAGGTTCGACAAGTGCTCCACATCTGGGTCAGACAACCAAAATGACGTAGTTGCATTTATCGACTAAAATCCAACGGCCTTCCAGTGCACACTGCGTAAAAGACCGGGGGCCCAATGTAGGATACAAGAAAGCAACTCCCAAAGTTGCGCCCACATGCTCAATCCGTACGCTAATCGTTCAAGTCATGATCATCGGAATTCAAATGCGCCCTGACACCCATAGTCCTGCACATGTTCTAATTGCAATTTCTGGAATCTGAGATTATTAGTATTTGCGTACAGGAGGTCATGGACAAACTCACTTTTCGCTCTTAGCGTGAAAATAAATGCCGTCGATTCCACCTGACACCTGGTTGAACGAGATGTAGTAGAAGCCTTCGAAACTCGCGCCGCTGATGGTTCGCACTCGGTGGTCTGGCACCAAGAAGTACTCTTTCCAACGCATAAACAAATGCTCCTTCTGCATCCAGTCTTTCGTTACTAGCTCTGGTCTTGAAGAATATTTCGAGAGGGGCTTGTATGCTGGAAAGCGGGCCCAGTGCTGCCTGTCGACCTTCTCGTTGGAGCCCCATTCCGGATGTTGCGTTATGAATGAGTATTTGCTGCCGATGATTTCGCCCTCGAAGTATGTGGTTAAACTAGGGTGGTCTTCTGTTAAACCTGCTGCCGCGTCAGTCTCTATGCTGCTATCATGACGGCCTTCCTGGCGCACCTTTGATGCGGAGATAACCACACATGAATGACTCGCGCATGTCGACATGTTTGACCTCGACTTCAACTTCATATTGTTGACGGTCGGAGGTTTGGCTTCCCTTGAAGCGGCTGCCGGGTCGGAGAAGCGAGGAGGAACTGTTGGGAGCGTACTGCGCAGGGTGTCAGTGACATCTAAACATGGCTCCAAATATGATGAAGACGCACTCTCTGCGCAGGAAACGGTGAAGACAAATGGCTGGAGAACAGCGGCCCAGGACCTGGCGCAAGCGGTGAAACCTGGGACGTGCGCTGCTCCTCTGCTCCGTCGTCTGTGGCAGTCATAGGCGTGGGCGTGTCTCTGTTTGGTGCTTCTATCCGTGCACTCGAGGGTTTACTATGCGAATCTGAATCTGAAGATGGCGGCGCGTGTGCGGGAGTGTCTTGCGGAGGCGGCGTTGGTAGTTGCATCGGTACGTCAATGGTAGGTCCGACATTGCTGCTGTCGTTGAATTGCGGCGATGGATTCAATTCATGTGCGTTGGCGATGCGCGCCTCGTCTGGTGGGCATGTTGTGCGGGAAGCGGTGCTCTCGTGCTCCACTGGCGAGGGCATAGCATCATCGGGCGTCGGCATGGTCCGGCGGGTAGCGATGCGACAGTCACGATGAGGAAAAGCGTTTAATTACACATGGGACGAAGGGAAGGCGGTGGAGCGATTACAATAGAGAATAGTCGGTATCAGAACGCGTGGCGGTGGGCGCAGTGAGCCATGGAGACTTGGTCGTGTTGATCTCGTTGGTGTCTTGAGGCAAAGAGTGGGTCCTCGATCGGCTGAGCTCGCTGTCACTGCCTGTCTTCCAGACTTTTGCGGGGATGGACACACTAGTCTCACTTTGGCCGGATAAGCCGCTAGAGGCTCGAATCAAGACATATTCGTAGGAGAATCGTGTAACTTGCATCTGGCTGTGGATTATCTGTGTGGTCTTTGGAGTCGCATTTGCCACCAACGGGCCCGATTAAGCTCAATTTGCCTGAAGAACGACATTATCAACATCGAGTGCTCCACCCCACCAAGTCTCTCAGCTCATACTATAAGCTTTCAGCCGGAGCCACAACCCTACGAATCGCAGTGGCTGTGAGTACCCCACGGAATGCTGTCAGACTCCAGGCGCCATACCCCGCCGACAGTCTGTGGGCTTTTCCAGGACTGTATATGCCCTCATGCTCAGCTCTACCGCAACCAGCAGCCAGAACCTCGACGCCTCTTACATTACATCGCCGCTTAGATAGGCTTGATCTGTGACTGTGTGAGTGCAATCGACAGCGTTTGATCTGCACGAGCCTTACCTTGAAATGAAGCGAAATCAACGAAAAAACCAGAGCCTTCAGGTCCTGGACAAGGTAGTAGAAGACACGGAGTCCTTCTGGATCAGAAGAGTCCTGCACGTCTTGTAATGAGCCGATTTTGGCAGTCTAAAAGCGTCAGCTTAGTTTTGAACGGTCCACGGATTTGCATGCCTCGAACGAGATGTGTTCGCTTCCTAGACGGATCTCAAGCTCTTGTCGGCCGTCCTTGTTCTTCTGTGGCCATTTGGTGTCGTCTTCTCTGTGAGATTGGTCAGCTCGCCGAGATACAGTCATGCATATTGCAGACTTACTTCAGGATCTCGCTCTCCTTGACGATGCGCTTGATCTCTGCGACTAGTGCGTCGCTCACACACACTGCACGTGTCAGCACGGCGCATGAATCTTTCTGGACAAGACTTACTCTCTTTGCGAATGAGAGAGTCATTGCGGTAGTTGGAGTTGTTCGCATATCGTGCTGAAGCGCTGCGTCCGTCTCCCAAAACCCGGAAATCAAACTCTTGATGGTCGTCAGCGCTTGGGCTGCAAACTTGGTTCAACAGACTCACCCAGGAACTCGTGACCAAAGCGACCTTGATGACCTGAGCTGCGTGAAGTCAGCGCCGTGGCTCACACAGATGCGAAAACAATTCCATCAAGGACGCACTAGTATCGCAGGTAGAATGGCTCGTTTCCGCTCATCGTGACTGACTCTGCTCAAGTCGCAGTGAGTGGTATGGGTGATGTTGCAGTTGCCAATGTTTCTCCCAGGCCTGGTGTTGCGACGCGCTTTCGCTGCTGAGGTTCTCGCGCTCGGGCGATCTTCGGCGGCGGGCAGGGGTCCACATTAGCGAGCTAGATTCCCTCGAACAGACACCTAAACCACGAGCACGCCCAAGTGAAGATCGCACCTCCGAACCCGTAGAAGCCATTCGTAGCGTAGGGCAATCGCCATCCTTGACCTCGCTCTCCCTCGCCGCATCTTCACTCAATCGCCGACATCATCTCCGCCATCCCTCCGAACCGTACACGTAGCATCCCACCAGCCCTGGAGGTTTGAGGAATCGCAGGCTGAGGGACACGGGAGGCAGCGCAGCTCTTGTAGCGATTCCCGGGGATAGCATTCAGTCTTGTCACACGTGACCACGCATCATCCAACATGGCGACGTTTCTCGAGAACTCGTACAGTCTTGTATGCAATGCCCGCCGCGCATGACGAGCCCAGGGAGCTGATGGGACGCAACAGGTACACCAGGACAATGCGGCCGATGTCCCGTCCCAGAATGAGTTCAAGCAAGCTCTGGAGAAGGGCAACGATGAGCAGAAGATCGAGACCATGGTGCGCTCATGCCATTGCCGCTGCCCCGCCTTGTTGACACGGCCGTCTGACAACCTCGCAGAAGAAGATCCTGTCCATAATGCTCAATGGCGACCCGCAAACAGGCCTTCTCATGCACATCATCCGCTTCGTGATGCCGAGCAAGTCGAAGCCATTGAAGAAGCTCATGTACTTCTTCTTCGAGGTGTGCCCGAAGCACGATGCACAAGGAAAGCTCCGACAGGAGTGGATTCTGGTCTGGTGGGTGTTGAAATCGAAGCCTATGAGCTGGACACTAACTGTGGAACAGCAATGCCATCCGTTTCGACCTGCAAGCGCCTAACGAATACGTACGAGGAAACACACTGCGCTTCGTGTAGGCAGCTCCGCATATGCAGCTTGAACATATGGCTAATCGCAAACAGCACAAAGCTACGGGACGCCGAACTTGTAGAGCCATTGCTGCGTAAGCTAGACAGCGGATCCACACAATTACTCTATACTAATAACCAGCAGAACCCGTCCGCCAATGTCTCACGCACCGACACGCATATGTCCGAAAGAACGCAACCTTTGCCGTCGCCAGCATCTTCACACATCTCCCGGAGCTCATGCCAGATGCCCCTGATATGTTGACAACTTTCTTGGAGGACGAGAACGACCCAACATGCAAGCGCAACGCCTTCGCTGCTCTCGTCTCGGTCAGCCACGAGAAAGCGCTGGAGTACCTCAGCACCGTATTCGACTCGATCCCGAACCATGAAGAGCTCTTGCTCCTTGCAGAGCTCGAATTCATCCGCAAGGATGCCATCGTAAACCCCAGTAACAAGGCACGATACCTCCGCCTCATCTTCGACCTTCTCGAGTCGCAAGTCTCGACTGTCATCTACGAGTCAGCGCATGCCCTCACCACCCTCACAAGCAACCCCGTTGCAGTCAAGGCAGCTGCAGGGAAGTTTGTTGAGCTTGCAATCAAGGAGCCGGACAACAATGTCAAGTTGATCGTTCTAGAGCGTGTGGACCAGCTGCGCCAGAAGAACGAGGGTGTATTGGACGACTTGACCATGGAGGTGCTACGCGTCCTTTCGAGCACGGATCTGGACGTGCGTAAAAAGTCTCTCAACATTGCCATGGAGATGATTTCCAGCCGCAATGTTGAGGAAGTTGTCCTTCTCCTGAAGAAGGAGCTCATGAAGACTGTCGACGAGCAATACGAGAAGAACTCCGAATACCGATCATTGCTCATCTCGTCCATCCACTCCGCAGCTATCAAGTTCCCCGAAGTTGCTGCCAGCGTTGTAGGATCCTTGATGGACTTTATCTCCGACGTCAACAGCAACGCCTCGGCGGTCGATGTCATCTCGTTTGTCAAGGAAGTCGTTGAGCGGTTCCCCGATCTGCGCCAATCGATTATCGAGCGCTTGGTTTCGACATTGGGCGAGGTTCGTGCTGGGAAAGTGTACCGTGGCGTCCTCTGGATCATCGGAGAGTACTCTCTCGACGCCAAGGACATTCGTGACGCCTGGAAGGGCATTCGCTCCTCACTCGGCGAGATACCCATTTTGGCTTCTGAGCAAAGATTGCTCGACGATGCTTCCGAGGGCAAAGAGGCCGAACAAGTCAATGGAAACGGAAAGCCCGCTGCTCCCACCGGTTCACGAAAGGTTCTCGCTGACGGCACATATGCGACCGAAAGTGCGCTCACATCGTCAGCGGCAGCAAAGGCCAAGCTGGAAGCTGTCAAGAACTCACAAAAGCCCCCGCTACGCCAATTGGTTCTCGACGGAGACTACTACCTTGCGACAGTACTCTCCAGCACATTGACAAAGCTCGTCATGCGACACGCGGAAATCTCAAAGGACGCAGCCCGCACAAATGCGCTACGCGCCGAAGCGATGCTGATCATGATCTCAATCATCCGCGTTGGCCAATCTCAATTTGTCAAGACTTTGATAGACGAAGACTCGATCGACCGTGTCATGTCGTGTGTTAGATCACTCTCGGAATTCTCGCAAAGAAAGGAGCTGGAGACAGTTTTCTTGGAAGACACACGGAAGTCTTTCGCGGCGATGGTGCAGACAGAAGAGAAGAAGCGCGCAGCAAAGGAAGCTTCAGAAAGGGCAAAGTCGGCTGTCAATGTCGATGACTCTTTCAACATCCGTCAGCTGAAAAAGAAGGATGCGGATAGCAGCGATGAGATTGAGCAAGATCTTGAGAGGGCGACTGGTGGCGACACGGCGACGGAAGATATGACTTCAAAGCTCAGCCGTGTTGTACAGCTTACCGGTTTCTCGGACTCTGTCTACGCTGAGGCCTATGTCAAGGTATGTTGTCATGCAAGAAATTATGCGGTCTAGCTAACATGTGCAGGTGCACCAATTCGATATCGTACTTGACGTGCTCCTAGTCAACCAAACGACGGAGACACTGCAAAATCTCACAGTCGAGTTCGCTACGCTTGGCGACCTCAAGGTTGTAGAGCGCCCACCAACGCAGAACGTCGGCCCGCACGACTTCATCAACATCCAGGCAACCATCAAGGTTTCGTCGACTGACACGGGTGTCATCTTCGGCAACATCCTGTACGAGGGCGAGAAGGGTGTTGACTCGAACGTGGTCATTCTCAATGATGTTCACGTTGATATCATGGACTACATCAAGCCGGCACAGTGCACAGAGACGCAGTTCCGCACCATGTGGACCGAATTCGAATGGGAAAACAAGGTCAACATCAATTCCAAGGCCAAGACTCTGCGTGAGTTCTTGAAGCAGCTCATGGCATCCACCAACATGAGCTGCCTCACTCCCGAGGCGTCGATGAAGGGCGACTGCCAGTTCTTGTCGGCCAACCTGTACGCCAGGAGTGTTTTCGGTAAGCCATGCCCCCACTTGTTGTAAAAGTATTTTGCTAACACAATCTAGGCGAGGATGCTTTGGCCAACTTGAGCATAGAACAGGAGGGCACCAGCGGCCCAATCACTGGCTTCGTACGCATAAGAAGCAGATCGCAAGGACTGGCGCTGAGTCTCGGTTCGTTGAAGGGTCTCAACAAGGTCGGTGTGGCATAATGGTTGTGTTGATGAAGCAATGGATATCATAATGTCGCAAGGGTAGGAGCATAGAGAAGCTTACGCAAGGCAAGGATCCAGGGAGGAAAAGTCTTGGGCAAGGTGAAGACGGCATAGCGCCACGTGGAGTAGACTTGAATGAATTGGAACTTCAATATATTGCGACGCGTGTGAGTGATGTGCGGCGTGAAGATGCGCCTCGGCATGCAGGGTCCAAGCGGCGTTGCTTCCATTTTCGGAATTGTCCGTTAGCAGTCAACGTCGGTACCTGCTAGACGGCGTGAACAATAGCCTGACACGCCTCGCCTGACCGTCGTCGCTCGTTCTTGTACTTGTTAGATATGCTTGTTGTGCTCCTGTAACCTTTTCTTATAATCATGGCTCTTAATACTGGACATGAGGACCCCTTTCGCGACCCTTCGCTCGCTGCGACGTCGCAAGCACGTCCGCAGGCATCCGATAATGTGTCAGACACGCTCGCTGTAGGCCGGAATGCCTCCCTGACGCTGGGAACGGATTCTCTGATAGTGTTGGGTGCGCATTGTTCATACATTTTGGGGAGCATGGGCTAATTTGCGACAGACGAAGAGCTTCCCGCCAGCAAAGGCGCGAGCTTTTGCGGGTTCTCTCTTGCAGGCAGTACGATGCACGGAACCCCGATGGTGTGAAGTCGCTCATATTAGCAGAGAACAAGTCGACACACTCGATACCTTTCTACAACATTCTTTGGGCCGAGCACTCCGACGACGGCAACGTGACTATCCAGTATGCGCAGACTATCGCAAAGAAGTCGGTTCGACCCGCCATCGTTAGCTATAAACTAGACAAGCCAGACAGCACGCGGGCTGAGGCGTGGATTGAAAAACTGCTGGACCGCGCGTATGGAGCTTCACAGCGGCAGAAGCGCATCAAGGTGCTGGTGAATCCGTTTGGAGGGCAGGGCGGCGCGGTCAAGACATATCACAAGATGATCGCGCCTATCCTGGCTGCTGCGCGCTGCGAGCTGGACGTGCAAAAGACGGAACATAACGGCCACGGCGTCGAGATGCGCAGAACCTGGACATCGAGGCCTACGACGTGGTCGCATGCTGCTCAGGCGACGGCATCCCCTACGAAGTCTTCAACGGCCTGGGCAAGCGATCCGACGCCGCCCTCGCCCTCCACAAAATCGCCGTCGTCCAGCTCCCCTGCGGCTCCGGCAACGCGGCAAGCCTCAACTTCAACGGCACCAACAACCCCAGCCTCGCCGCTCTCGCCATCGTCAAGGGCCTGCGCACGCCCCTCGACCTCTCCTCCATCACCCAAGGCACCACACGCACCCTCTCCTTCCTCTCCCAGACCGTCGGCATCGTCGCCGAAGCCGACCTCGCCACCGAACACCTCCGCTGGATGGGCAGCGCGCGCTTCACATGGGGCGTTCTCGTGCGCATATTCAAGAAGAAAGTCTACCCCGCGGACATTGCCGTCAAAGTCGAGCACGACACCAAAGCAGCTGTCCGCGAAGCATACCGCGCCGGCGCATCCAAGCCCCTCGGCCCCGACGACCGCCCCGTCCCCGACTCCAACACGGGCCTTCCTCCCCTCAAATACGGCACCATCAACGACGCCCTGCCCACAGACTGGGAATCTATCCCTCAGCCGCACCTCGGCAACTTCTACGCCGGCAACATGGCCTACATGTCGCCCGACGCAAACTTCTTCCCCGCCTCCCTGCCCTCCGACGGCTGTTTGGATCTCGTGCGCATCCGCGGCGACTTGCCTGCCCTCGCGGCTATCAAGACTATGACGGCGATTGAGAATAATACCTTCTTTGACATGGAGCATGTGGATTATAAGAAGGTTAGTGCGTATCGCATTGTTATGCGGGAGAAGGAGGGCTATGTTAGTGTCGATGGGGAGAGGGTGGCGCATCAGGGGTTTCAGGTCGAGGTGCATAGGGGGTTGGGCACGGTGTTGAGCAAGAGTGGGAGGGTTTGTGAGGCGCAGGGCGTATAATAGAAAGTGAGGTTTGTTGTTGGTGAGGATACTGAGACACGGGTTCGTTGACCTGGCGTTGTTGCTTTGGGAATACCATTTGATTTTTCGTGTTGTTATAGAAGTAGAACATCGAACCGTTCCTGATTGGAAATCAGTCTGCCGTATCTCAAAGTACGTATATCTAGTGTGATGTTGTTTATGATAGAAACGTTGTTTGGCACAACGTGCTCATTCATTCGGGAATAAGGACGCTTAGCTGCGGTAGGGGAACTTATCCGCCGTCCCGCTTCCGCATCCGTATGACCTTTAGACGACAACATCACCTCGACTCGTTTGCCTTTACACTTCAGTCTCCACCATGCCAGAATGATTCCAATCTAATGATGTACATCTGTACGAACATGGACCCTTTCAGTAGATTCAGCTACCACATCGACCAGCTCACACCACTCAACACCACCATCCCAGCTTCGAATCAACAATGCACTCAAAAGAACACATCAACACCATGGCCAATACAAATACCCCATCCCAATCAACAACGTCCTCTCCACCCCTGCATGACAAACCCCCTTCCAGACCCAGTCTTCGCCAGCGCCTCAAACACTTCACATTCGCCTGGTTCCTCTGCACAATGTCCACGGGCGGCCTATCCCTCGCGCTGGGCGAAACGCCCCACAAGTTCCACGGCCTCCACACCATCGGGCTGATAGTCTTTTTCCTCAGCATCGCGCTGTTCGTGCTCTTCACCGCCTGCATGTTGACCCGGGTGTGTCTGTATCCCACGCACGTCGGCAAAGCGCTCCGCCACCCAGCAGAAGCGTGGTTCCTCGGCGCCTTCTGGCTCAGCATCAGCACGCTCGTCGGCGGGACGCAAGTCTACGGCGTCACGTACGGGCCTGGATATAGCTGGCTTGTCAGCGCGGTGTATGTGTTGTACTGGATGTATGCATGTCTCTCGCTCTTAAACGCGCTGATGCAGTACTTCCTGCTCGCTGCGTATTCCAGCGTTCGTCCCGTGCCTTTCTCGCCCGCGCTGTTTCTCGCGGGATACAGCGCCATGTTGACAGGTACGATTGCCAGTCTGGTCGCGGCGAGTCAGCCGCTGCAGCGCGCTTACTTGGTCGTCTTGTCGGGCGTGGCGTTCCAGGGGTTTGGATGGCTCATCTCGTCCATCTGCCTCGTGGGTTTCGCACACATGCTGTTGGACAAGGGGCTGCCTGCGCCATCGTTCAGACCCGCGCTGTTCATCCCCGTGGGCAGCGTGGCGTATACCATCGTCGCATTGATCGGGCTCGCGGAGGCTGTCCCGGCTTACGGGTACTTTGCGAAACATGGCGGGGCGAGGGAAATTTGTCGCGTGCTTGCGCTTGTGGTTGGTGTGTTTATGTGGCTTTTCGCATTTTTCCTGTTCGCTGTCGCGCTCGTGGCGAACTTGCTTGCGGCGAGAAAGATGCGGTTTGGATTGAGTTGGTGGGCGTTTATCTTTCCGAATGTGGGGTTTATGCTGGCGACGAATGCCATGGGAAGGGAACTTGAGAGCGAGGCGATTCTGTGGGTGGCGAGTGTGTTGACAATCTTGCTAGTGACGATGTGGCTCATCTCCGCCATCGCGTGCATACGAGCTGTGTGGACGGGGCAGATTGTCTGGCCCGGCAAAGACGAGGACAAGGACGTCTGAAAAAGCACGATGCAAGATGCTCAGAAGATTAACATTGCGCAGCGGGAAAAGGATCCGTTACGGGGACTTTCGTCGTAAACACTCACTCCAGCTCGAGGCCTTCACCACCTCCCACACGCTACAAGACACGCATCAAGGCAAAAAAGAACGTCGAAAAAGGTGCAAAAAAGAAACATGTAGCTCAAGAAAGTTTCGATCTTTCGTCCTCCGGGTTATGAGCCCGGCGCGCTTCCGCTGCGCCATTGAGCTGTGAAGATGGAGAAATTTTTAAATTGACACAACTATGACCTCGAGACAGGTTGACTTGGGGCGACAGATAGTGGTAGCCATACCCTATCGAAGCTATTTTTGAGCCTGAGGAAGTGGAGTGGTACCAAGTGTGGATATTGCGGGAAGGGAAAAATTTCTGACGTGAGTCACCAACGGCGGGTCTTTTGCAAGTAAATTTGCGAAACCGAGGATGTGGTGAAGGGAAGAAGGTTTTCAGAAGAACAGGAGGGATGGAGCGAAAAGGCACAAGGACATGATTCAAAAATTGAAAAAGGGTAATCAAGTCTGCATTGTGATCATGTTCACTTGACCTGAATTCCAGCACTCCCAATCAACACCTAAACGACGGTCGAAATCCGATCCTTCACCTGCTCCTTCGTCTTCTCCGCCCTCCACTTGATATCCCCCTTTTCGGGCCACCGATAATTCACCGGACTCTCCCCACCCACAAAGATGAACAAATCATACATCAACCCGCCAAACAGCGCGCCGGCAATACTCGCTCCCCACGGCCCATACGCCCAATAACCCCCCTTGAACGCACTATCATATCCCGCCCATAGCCCCACCAATCTCGGCCCCAAATCGCGAGCTGGCGAAATCCCCAGACCCGTGTTATACCCCAGCGCCACCATGGTCAGGAAGCCGTTGAGCCCGAAGATCAACGCCGTCATGCCCTGCCCAGGCGGGGAGTTTTGGTCGTCGCCGAGCGCAAAGGCAGTACACACCCACACGGCCATGTACACGAAATCGTTGAAGAAACCCGAGGCGGTGCTGAAACTCGGGCCCTTGGGGAAGAGGGCTTTGCCCGTGAGGTCGAGTGTCAGCCCGGGGTCCACGGCGCGTATTGCGTCGTGGTAAAGCCCGTATGCCAGCGCGCCGGCGCACAGCCCCGCGAGCATTTGGCATGCAATGTACACGACGGCCATGCGCCATGGAAATCCGCGGTACACGGTGAGTGAGAGGGAGATGGTGGGCGATAGGTGCGCGCCGGATACACCTCCAGCTAGGTAGATGCCGATCATGATGGCGAAGCCCCAGCCCCAGGCTTGCGTTTCGAAACTGCCGGTTGCAGATTCTGAAGTGGCGACGGAGAGGTTGACGCAGATGCCGAGGAAGAGGTAGACGAAGGTGGCGAGGAATTCTGCGGGGGCTTGTGGGTACTGAGCGCGCAAGCGGGCGATGGGGTTGCGGTACTGGTTGTAGTAGTCTTGCTCGGCGTCATGGTTGCGCTTTTGCGTCTCTTTTTCGTCTTTCTCGGATTGCGTGGTTGAGTGAGAATCAAGTTCTTGTAGCGGAGGTAGGCCATCTGCAAGACCGAATTGGTGGCGTTGGTTGCCTTGGCCGCCTTCGTTGTTGTCGCTGTAGGCCAGACCATGCTCATTGACTGGGGCACGATTGCTGGAATTGGTGTTCTGTCTGGAAGGTTGGCTGGGCGGATTGGTATTCTGTCTGGATGGCTGTGCAGATTGCTTTTGCATCTCGTTCGCTTCTGCGGTTGGCACGCGTCGCATGTTGACTTTGCGTCCTCCTATCGTCGTGCGTATGCGTTCTGGGTCGCCGTTACCCTGTGATTCGTGGTGTTCTGGACTGATTTGAGTCTCATCAGAGTCGATATCAATATCCTCTGCATATACGAATTAGCTGGTGTCCCTATCGATCTGTGGCAGAACTGACCTATATCTTTTCCAAAGTCTAAAGCATCGTTTCTGTCGATGCCATCGTCTTCCTGCCCTTCGTCGACCTTGTAGAGTGATTTCTTAAGATCACCTCTTCCCCACCACATTCCCTTGCGTACGGTGCGAGGAAGTGGCGCTGCCATGCCGAAGACAGGCTTGGCCTTTTGCTGGTTGTACCATGGATTGAGTGTGAAATAATCATTAGCAATATCCACAGTCGGCTCCCGCCGTCTCTCAACACGCTCTTGCGCATCGAGCAGGCCTCCAGTCTGATTCGTTCTACTCGTTCTGTTCGTCCTGGTGGTGCCGTTTCTTTGCAGCGTTCTCCTTGACGTTGTGTTGTTGCGAGTAGGCCCAGGTGGTGACTGTATGTTGCTCGAACGGACGGTATCGTGTCTTCCCATGCTGGTCGCCGTAGAGTGACCATGGTGCATTTGGGGTCGTACATCTGATGCTGTTGGTTGTTGTCGGCTCAAATCAGGACGGTGCACTTGGCTACCATTTTGTGGTTCTAGAAGCGGTGTCAGCTCTGTGCAATGTCAGAACGCGAGCATTGCTGGGGAAAGTAATGTCCATTGTGTAATATAACTTCGATGGTGGGGCACTAACCGTTGGGTGTGGGCGGCTGTGACTGAGACATGGTTAGTGTTCTCGGAACTTATGAGAGAAGGATCAAACGTGGATTGATATCGACAACTTTCAGCAAGCGGTCCGGCTCTCGAGTATATAGAGTTGTCTGGTGTTTGCCAAGACGAATTTGCGCATGTGCGCTGCGATGGGAAAGTGAAGAATTGCATGCGTGATGTCATAGGCCTGGCAAAATTTACCTAGTTCGTACTGTTACCCATAAGTTTTTCTCAAAGAGGTCGCACCCTGAAAATTCTCGAGCCACATTACGGCAACCGTTCCAGGATCGTATCCAATAACTGTTGCGTGTGCGAACGCTCGGTCCGTAAGGAGGTGAGTCTTATGCGAATATCGCTGATGCTCCCCGAATCTTCCGATCGTGATGTCCTCGACGCCACGACGCCTGCAGCCGAATTACCGTGTATTACAACAGAGTCACTGAAGTCCCTGTTTTCTCTTCGCATATCGCTCATGTCGCTCCGCGGAAGGACCTGATCTTCACTGCAGTCAGGAAGAAAAGCCATCAGTGCTCCCATGAAGCGGAGAGGCCTGCTGTAATAGGAAACGATGCATTGAGCTACACGTGTGAGGATTTTCGCAGCATCTTGTGATTCGGTGGCGAATATCGTGGAGCGCGCACGCAGGTGAGCTCTGGTGGCTGAAGGACTACAAAAGTTAGCTGGTGAAGGTAGCGACGGCTCTCTCTCCGATCGTGAGACCGGCAGCACTTCGGCAATATGACTCGGGCTAAACCTCGTGGCCTGCCGGCATTGTTTGCTAGCGTGCTGGGCCGACGAACCCGATGCATGGAGATGTCACAAAAACCTTTGGATCCACAAAATGAAGTTTGGGGAACAGCCGGGAAGAATTGCCTCGTTTGCTGAAGCCGTGGTCTGGCTGAATACTTGTTATAGATTCGCTGTTCTGGTATATCTATGCGCATCTTGCTCAACCCTGGTGTGCCGGAGAAACGGGGCCTGAGAGACCCTGTACTGTGAGCTCTTATGTCTGCTTCTCTGGATTGGATGAAAGCTAGACGCTCATGGTCTGCGCTAATGTGTCATGTCTCTGCTCAGTGGCGACTCTGGACCCTTATAGCACTCATAGTGCTTCAAAATCTAGGAGACTGCCATCAACTTGTTCTGCTCTTGCGCCAGAGTCAGGCCTTCGGGTGCTTGTCGGAACAGTACAATCTCAGATTGCTTGAAATACCGTCGAGCGTCTGTGTGATGTCAGCATTACTGTCGTACAACGGCAATCCGCGTTTGCATACCTTCGTCGATGAGCACTAAGCTCAAGTAGTATCTCGTGGAGTACTTCTTGTTAACTTCACGGAAGGTGGGTGTCAGGTCGAAGCCGCCAAGGAACAGCCGGATAGGAATTGTCTCTCCTGTTGTTACGTCAGTCAGCGCGCAGAAGAAAGTGCGTGCGCTACGCACCTCGCGATGGCGACCCGTCCATAATCTCAAAGCGCACCAGCGTCTCACTCTCGTTGTATTGGTTGGGTGCGGCGCCTGTCGTCTCTCTCCGGATGATGGAGAGCTCCATGTGCTTGATCTTTAACCGCACGAGAAGGAAGTATATCCTGCCAACTATGACGTCCTTCAAGTGGTATTTCGACTTGGAGTACTCAAACTCGATGTGCAAGCAGTCCTCGATGCCGACATCCATCTTGATGCTGCTGTTGGTCTCGGGCGGTATCCTGTACGAGTAGACCCAGAGGTCTTTCTCGCGAACGACGTCGGCCATCCTCCGTGAGACAGTGACGCGTACAAAGTACCGCAGCTTGACGTTGATGCCATTGTAGGACTCGTACTGCTTCTCGACGTTCTTGAAGTTGAACTCGAATGTCTGGGGATGCTGCAGCTCGCCGGGTGCTGCGAGTTCCTGGCCGAGGGAGAGGAATTCGTGGTGGTTGCCGCGGTCGAAGAACATCTCTGGAGTTCACGTGTCAGCCTAATCGCGGCTACACAGCTGCATGCCAGCTACCCACCAATGGTGCCGATGAACTGCACTTTGATTCCAGTGTGCTCCAGGCGCTTGCCGTCTTTCGGCCGCACCGTGACCTGGCCTTTCACCGACTCGCCATCGAGATACAGCGGCACCTTCTCTTTGCGGTTCTTGTCGAGCTTGACGTCAACGGCGGAGCGGTCGTCGAGGTCCTCGAGCACAATGTCAATGTCGACGGGGGTGGAGAAGAAGTAGGACATGGTTGGTTGCTCTTCTGCCGACGGCCGGGCGCGTTCCTGGATGCGATGCGGTCGTCGATGGGCTCGTCGGCGGTCGGCGGGCCTTGGCTGGGGGTGCCATAGCTTCACCCCGAAGTGGCAGGAACGTGGCTTGGCGCCTTCTTCCCCGACTGGACGACTTGTTCCCCGCAGCCCTACGAAGTCTCCGTCCAACATCCAAGCCTTCAAGGTTACATGCCCGGCCCTTTGATCAAACAATCGCCCCTTGCACTGCCTGTCCACGTCAGTCCGTTACTGGGGGCGCGCTTGATTACAGCCCCCCGGTGCGCCTAATTCAGTGAGACACAGCGGAGATGCACGCGACGCGCATCATCCAGCCTGCAGAGAGCTCCGGGCTATACTTGGAGCGGAGACGTGCACACGACCAAATGCAGTCTCGGCGTGCATTGCTCCAGCATCATGATGTGCCGTGTCGTCTCTTCCGCGCGCGAGCTGACTCTGCTGCCTTTACGCGGCTCAGGCCTGGCTCGACCGCGCTCGCCCGTCGCCGGCCCGAAGATTTTCCAGCGGCCTCGTGTGACCCCCACGCGCCATTATCCAACAGCTTCACCACGCCCTCAACAAGCCCTTTCACTGTTGCAGAGCCTCTTTGCTGTGACCTGCCTCTGGGCGCCCACTCGGAACGCGGCGCCGCATTTCCGGTGCCAGGGCGTCGTGCTGGGCTCCGCTGAGGCATGCATGCTGCACCAGTACCTGACACTGACTGGGGTGCAAAGTGCGGGGAGACTATCGATGCGACGCCTTGCCGGATCCACCACTGCCATCATCCCACGCACTACGCATCATTCTTCAAACGCCGACAACTTGACACGCATCTCTCTCGCTTCTCCCGCCCAGACCCTCGCAGGCCCTCTTCCCATTGGCAGCCTGCCGCAATCGTCTCATCTCCCACTCGACGTTCGGCTAGTCAGCCAGCACTGCCCAATTGACGCTGATTCAGACACGATCGTGGTTGTGACATCAAAGCTTGGCTACCAGAAGTTTGCACCAAACTATGATCCCCCCCTTGCCGTCATGCCTGCCGGCATCTGTGCGGGAGGAATTTCCACACGAGGCACCCACCTCTTAAACGCTGCTTGCCCCAATACACCGGTCCGCCGTTATTGCTTACTGCCTGTGTAATAGTCGTGGTTACATCCGAAGCCCAACGCTATATATTACTCGAGACGAGTCCCGGTCCTTTGTGCTTGAACATCCACCTCAAACACCCGCGTCGTACCGCCTTCTTGAATTCGTCTCCGCCCCGTTTGCTCCTTCACTGTACAGCAATCATGTTGCAAACTTTCGAGCAATCAGCGCCAGTACCATATACCACACCACTCACGCCCCCAATGTCAAATACAGCATCACCGTCAATTTCGTCTACCTCCCTGGACGACACAAGCCCAGCCGCCATGTCAATCACCAGCCAACACCACATCATCATCGTGACCGGGCCAGCAGGCTGCGGCAAGAGCACCATCGCAAAGTACCTGTCGGACCGATATGGCTTCGACTATATTGAAGGCGACGAGGTGAGCACTTTATTCATGCTGAATACTACACCCCAGCTAACATCTCCAGTTCCACCCACAAGCCAACATCGAGAAAATGGCCGCCGGCATCCCTCTAAACGACGCCGACCGCTGGGACTGGCTGATCCTCCTCCGCGACCAAGCCCTCGCGTCCCTCAAGAACGGCGCCAGAGGCGTCGTGGTGACCTGCAGCGCCCTGAAGAAGAAATACCGCGACGTCATCCGCACCGCACGGCTCTACGACGAGTCGCCCAACGCAAACGTCCACTTCGTATACCTCCGCGCCGACAAAGCCACTCTCCTCGCTCGCGTGCGCGCACGCCAGGGACACTACATGAAGGACGCGATGGTAGATAGCCAGTTCGCTGCGCTAGAGGAGCCGGATGAGGCCGAGTGCAAGCAACTCAAAGACGTGGAGATTGTAGATTGCAAGCACAGCCTAGAAGATGTGCAGAGATTGGCGAGCGCGGCTGTCGATTTAGTCTTGACCAGTAAGCGGTAGCCGGTTCACCTTTTTTCCTTTTCCGCATCGCAGGCGTTTTGGCTTTTCGGATGGCGCAAATATATAAATACCCGCTCATGTAGGGCTCGCATACAGTACAGGTGCAGGAATTCCAATCAAATCCATATTCAAAGCGCGGTCTGGCCATGTGATGAGATGCGAGTGACGCGCAGCTGGTCCAGTGACATTGCTCCGCGTGGGGTAGCGGGGCATCTGATGCACTCTTCGGCGCCGAAGTATCCGGATTGCTTGTCGTCAACGTACACCCTCGCATATCAGATCTCTGACAGGTGTCGAGGATCGTCTGGAGTGGTGGGTGCATTGAGGCACATCGTGGTTTTATTACGGCTTATTAGGTACTGTTGTACTTGATATTGGGCGTCCTGGTTGTTGGAGAATTTGGTGAGATGAGAGAAGTTTTATCCAGCGAGGAGACGGGTTATTACTACGGCTGGATTACTCTTGGTGGAGGAATGAGCTGAAAGGGGGCGGGGTGGGATAGCGATGGGTTTTGCGTCATCTTTGACGTACTGCGAGTATTTCTAAACGGTGGCAAGTTGCAAAGCTTGTCCTACTTTTAATATAGCAAGGAAAAACAAGCTCTACGGACGAGATTAAAACGACTAGCTTAGGATCCCTTAGATACGGTTTGATAAATGATTCATGAGAAGGAAGATACGCAGATCAGCACATCGATCGATCTTCTCCAATGTCTATCGCATCTTTACTATACATGAGATCTGAATCTGTTTTCAGTAGCGAGAACTAAGATTTTATTCTTCTGAATGAGCTTGTCCGCCAGTCGAACAAATCTTTCGTGCTTGTCCATGTCCATTTTTAGGGCTTGCGCTAAGTCTGGAGCTGACATTTCTGCTGCCGCAAGTACCCAGGACCTTTGCCATATGTGATCCTGTCCCAGCCTTGTGTCTGCATGGAGTGGATTTTCGAGGTCTGGGTCCTGCAATTCCTGCAAGTCAGTGTCTTTGACAGACTGCATCGAGACTTGCTTTCTCAGTCTCCTACCGATCGAGTCAGCACTATCAAAGAAATAGAATTCGTTACTCACGCGAATCCCGCATTTATCTGTTCTCTCGCGTATAGGGTCCTCATCATTTCGATTTTATACTCAATTCCGCCGTAGTACTCGGAAAACCTAGCAGTATTTCCTATGCGAATTCTTTCCGACGCCGTGTATTCTGTTAACTTGACCATTTCGAGCACAACCATGATAAGATCCAGGTGAACGAAGCGAATCAAGTCATCCAAGTGCGGTGATGGAGTAAAGTCCATTTGGAGTTCTAATATCCAGGTCTCCCGGATATAGTGCCCGACTCTCTCATAGTCTTGCGCGATTAATTCATATGGCTGCGTGATTCGCGACTTCAACCAGAGCCATCGTGCGTATGCAGCTGCTGCAATGGCGAAAACAAAAGTCATGATGCCAATAATATTCGCAGCGATCGAAAGGGGGCTGTCGTCTGCCATTTTGGTGCAGCGCTGGAGCAATGAATCGAAGAGTGAAGAAATTTTGAGAATAAATCAAGGCCAGAAGGGCGCGGGGGTTTTATGAAAATCGCAGGTGTGAGGCGCTGAGGCGCAGTAGCTGCTCAGCCGCACCCAAAGCTGAGCCGCCACAAATGTCATTGGTTACAGCCTATACACTGCCTCCGCGTACTGCAAGACTTCCACAACTTTCGATTCAATGGCAGTAAAGTCTACTTATTAGCCTGAGAATGAGCCGGAAAACGACAAACCGTGAAGCTTCCATGTCACACGGAAGTACCATTACGTATCTCTATCGTACATTAACAACTTCCAATCAATACTTTTGCACTGAACACAGCTATTTTGCTCTGCCACGGGGTCCTGAAGTGACATCAAGATTTCTTGACAAGCGCGTACACAGACATCATCAGTTGTATACCCTGACCCTCCTTAATTAGCAGCAGGCTATTTCATCAAAGTATTCATAAGTAGTCCACCCGGCTCAATGGTAAAGAGCAGAAGCAAGCTCATCCCTCAAGCAGCCCTCACGAAAGTCGTAATCAGTAAGATCAATGACATCCGTATCCCGCATCGAGTTGTAAAGACGCATACCATGGCCTTGATGCGCGAAGAACGGGTTGAAGATTGCGCCAGAGTCTGCCTTGCATATCTTGCATATGTCGTTGAGGCCGGACACAAATAGACAGACTAGGCGGACGAATCCATCGTTGTCGTCCATGGGGTTGGCGTCAAGTCCGTCAACGATGAGCAAAATCCGTCTCTTGCTGCTTTCGGTGACGCGTCGTAGGAGCTCGTGGAAGGTAGTGATGAGCATCTCCAGCTTCGACGTATTTTCGATCTCGGGGTCCAGGTCGTTGGTGTCAATCGAAACAGATTCATTGGAGTGCCCGTCATGTCTTTGCAATGACAAGAGGCTGTGTATGAACATCTTCACCATTTCTAGTAGTTGTTTAATGGGTTCTTTGGCGCGTGGTTCTTCAAACATGAAGATGAGCTTGTGGCAGTCTGTGAGGTAGTACAACAGGGCGCAAGCTGCGGTCGCCGTTTCGCTTTCGGCATCGTCTGGAAACTCAATGAGTAGGATGTTTGAGCATGACTTTTCGTTCCACCAGTCTGCAATAGTCTCCGATACGCGGCTGTCGCCATGATGGTAGAGTGACCTTTCGATGCTGTCCCGAACACGCTCTCGTTGTATGCTTGAGGTTATAGTGTCGGTTGCATAGGCGGCTAGAGTCTGTTGATCTATCGAGTCCGTCTGTGGCGAAGCTGTTGCGACAATGTCCTGATCATTCGTTCTTACTTGGGATTTAATGTGTGCTTTCACCAGATCCTCCAAGGATGCCATTCGAGATCCCAGCTTGGTCGCATCGAAAAAGCTATCGTAGTGCATATAGAGGAAAGCGTTGGACACTGATGTCAACTGGAGGAGTCGGCTGTACTGCGTGTCTGTTTCCTCGACAAGCTTCGCAATGAAGGTATCGTCGCCCATGAGCCATTGCGTCTTTTCCTTGCCGCCTTTCGCTTTCGATACCAGTTTCCCTGTCATCCTCGATAGTCGACTTTCCCGTGTTGCAGTAGTCATGCTGGACTTCTCTTCAGACTCATGGTACTTGCTCAGCTTCCTGACTGCCTCTAATCTTGACGCTTCGAGCTGCATGATGATTCTATTGATGAGGTCTTTCCGCGCAGGCTCCAAACGAACAAAACGCCCGTCTGTCTTATCATATTCCCAGTGTCTACCCCAGTCTGCCAGAGCCATCTGCGAGGTCTGAAGCCCCACATACATGACCTCCCGCTCTCGAGTGTCATCTTCTCTCAACTTGTTGATCACTTTCCCGAAGTCGACTATACCCTTCCATGCCAAGAACAATCCGATAATTCCAACCGGCTCAGCCCCAGACATCTCGCACACTTCTAAATATAGACGTGTTGATATTAATGCGAAAAGAACTTCCCCTAGTGCCGTATGTGTCCCCTAGCTAATGTAGAGAATTTTTTTGTCAAATAAACAATTTTCAAGTGAAAGCTAGTATAGCGCACAGCTGAGAAAGCGTTGCAACAAGCTAAGAGTAAATATTAACAGACATGTGGAGGCTATGCGATGACGAAATGAAGAGGCAGGCTGAGGCAGCTGATCAAGCAAAGCGCGACCACACGAACCCCGCAAAGGTGGCGTAAAGCCTTGTGGACATATCTTGCTTCAGCTTTCGAGACCGGGGCGCTTCACCGGTAGACGAATTAGCTACGTAAGAGGCCCTCTTGCAGCCGCAAATAATGATGTTGCTCACTTATCGGTGGCTTGGGGCTTTACCCATCCGTGAACTGCCACCATGCGCCTCATATGACCACGCCTACAGACTCTCGCTGACTGCATTGAAGCTCGAGCGGTGAGATAATATGTGGCGCCGAATGATGGTACTGAATCTTATCGTGCCGGTAAGATCCCCTCAGTGCCTTTCCTGCGAGTTCAATTGTTGATCTTTTCCGGTGAGGTTGCCGTGGCAAGCTAAACCATCACTGCGAGCTTCAATCTCGAGTATATAGGTTTGCTATCCACATGGGTTAGTATTCATTACCGCCAATCTGACAAGCAACGAGTTTTCTCGATCGACCTCTTTGACTAGTGGTAAGTTCATCACGTGTCGAGGGCGCTAAAGGACCACCTGGGTACCCGGAAATCAATATCCAAGTCACGGAGTGAACAGATATAGAATAGAGGTGTGTTGATCAAAGATAAATTTATGAAAGATGCTCATTCTGATTGATGGTAGGCGCAAACATGAGCACGGTTAGGGCTCTAGGAGATGGGAAGAGTCTGCCATCACTGGATGCGAACAGCGGTGCTGGCCTTGATACACGCGACGGCACGGATACAATGTTGAAGATGGACGAATCCAAAGCGCAAGTTGATATGCCAAACCAAATATCGAAAGATGTGTCCCCAGAAGGTTCACCAAGTCTTTCGGTACGTCCGGACGTGCTCTGGTGCCTAGAGGTCGAGCAAGATGGGAAGCAGTTGCGAACTTTCTACAAAGACGAGCCGTGGAAAGGTATAAACAACGGACTCCCAGACTCTGATCCTGACGACGATATGGACTCCAGGGCTGTTCTCACATACTTTGTCAGTGCTGATGTCATCGACATCACGGGGAAAGAGTCCAACACTTCAACCACATGGAGAGATAGACCTGTGGACTTCCAGTTTGGGCGAGATGCGGTGCTGTTTACGAGATTCCCTGCAAACATAACTATTCACTCAAAAAGGTTAATCAGCATTGTCAACGCGGCATTGAGCTACTATCCCTATCGCTCCGATCCAGACAGGTTCCACGCAAATCCATACGACAGCTTTCCCGACCTTATGCACTGCTATCAAGAGCTGAAGCACTACTTCAGTGCGTTTCTGGAAAGCCTACCAGAAGAGCAGAGGGTTGATCCAAAATTGAATTGCCCTAGCTGTGGCGATGAAAAGTTCAACAAGCTCATCATGCAGCATCTAAACCTGCGCGAGCTACAGACACTGGGAGATCTACATGATCTACCGACCGCGAAAGACCTTGCAGTTTTGTTGCGCCTGCTGAGTGGGATGTACCGTGCCACAATAGCTCCCACAATGCATGCCATATATTTCGAAGAAAGACCGAAAATCGCATTCAATAGTCTCTGGATTCTCTTCAAGCCAGGTACTACTGTATACGTCAAACAATCAGCTTTCTGGAACCGTCCAGATCCACGAGAGGACCCTCACTTGAGGCACCACCAGCGGCGACCAGTTGAAGACACGGATGACGAATATTCGGCTTGTGTCGTTGCGTCCTGCCTTTACGCACCCACCAGTAGCAATTCCAATGACAGTATCATTGAAAAGCCACAACGCTTAGAACTATTGCTTAGGAGTATTGGTTGGACTGGAACGGCATTCCGGCCGCTTTCACATGACGCTATGATCACCAAGTTTGATGGCTCAAGACCCATACTCGATCTACCTGTCGTACCTGCATATGTCCACGACGAGTCCGATACGCACGAACTCCGACAGAGGCTTGAAAGAAGAGGCCGCAAATATGTCACGATGCTCGACAAGCTTGCTCCGCATAGACTGTACAAACACGAGTACAGCAAATACGAGGGCGAGATCATCGTAGACCCGGAGGCATATCGACAGCAAGTAGCTGAGGACTGGCGCCCTCCTCCGCCGTTACCACGTGGAACACCTGTTCACTTACCGCCTCGACAACCTAACATTCACGACGGGGAAAGCTTTAGTCCATTCAAAGGCCTGATTGATGTCAGTCCAAGCGACTTAGGAGACACCAGCGAATCTAAGCAAATTTACCTCTTGTTACCTCGCAGGCTGGAGGGCTTTGCGCTAAGAACAAAGAGATGGATGGTATTCGAGGTAGAGGGCATACAAGATGACACCCCATTTCGCTCCTATGACAAATTGGACTCAGAACTCGTCCTAGGACAAGGCACCAATAAGGAATACTTGCAAACTTTACTTCCAAGAGGAGCGCGCCATTCTTCATCTGCTCATGACTTCGTGGAGGGCAAGGGCGAGGGAAGAATCTTTTTGCTCTATGGTGGGCCTGGTACTGGCAAGACACTGACAGTGGAGTGCGTAGCGAATGACACAAGACGACCCCTGCTTCGCATCACCGCCCAGGATGTCGGTTTGTCAGACCGAGCAGAGAATAATCTTCAAACTTGGTTCACGCTCGCAGCTAGGTGGGATGCGATACTCCTCATCGACGAGGCTGACTTGTTTCTGGAGAAAAGAAAGGACGGAGATCTGACAAGGAACAGCTTGTCTACTGTCTTCTTGAGAAGTATGGAGTACTACTCGGGAGTGCTCTTTCTTACCACGAATCGAGGAGGCCATATCGACGACTCTTTTGTCTCGCGCATCACATGTCCAATTGGATACCCTCCATTGACCACAGAGACTAAGGGCAAGATAGTCAGGAAATTTGTCAAGCGATTTCAAGAAACAAACAAGATCTTGATTTCAGAAGACGCAGCCGATTATTTGATCGAGAATTGCACGGAATTGAACGGCCGGGAGCTCCGGAATGTGTTAATGAACGCAGTAGAGGCTGCCGAGTCCAAATTGCGGGAAGGCCAGGCTTCAAAACTCGGGCAAGATGGCACCAGAACCACGGGAATTGTGCAGGTGGGCGTCTATCACGTCAAGACCGCGGTGGACACACAGGTAGGTTTCCAGAAATACCTCAAGGAACTGAAGGGCAAAGACGAACAAACACGCGCTCGGATGAACCAGAACTGGTAGTCGCCTTGCTGGTTTCATCAAGTCTTTCAAGTTTGTAGTAGCACAGAAAATGGCGGGTTTGGATGGCACTTTCGACCCTCAGACTCTTGACTACCGTGTGACGAAAGGCGGGGGTTTTTTCTTTCTTGTGATGATCTATTCGTATGTAATTTTGATCGAAATAACTTTTGCTATTCCTACAGTTGAGAAGTACACAAGTGCCCTCATGCCTGAATCGATCATGATTCCAGCCTCAATACCCTACAAGATGATATCTTACGTCTATGCGACGAGTTGGCTAGTTAGGTGCGGCAGATTTTCGTAATCTGTTGAGATATATTAACGTTGGTATACAGATGACGAAACCGGACCAACAGACCCTCCAAGCACTTGTTTCGAAACAAGATGTTTCACCGCTGGTGAGGGCCAAATTTACCATTGTCCTTACTGCGACTATCGACAGAAAATGAGCTGACGTATGTAAAAGTTGCTAGAGAGGATTCCACGCTAGGATAGCAGAACTAGTCCGGTTGATGCTCAGCGGGTAATGCTTCCAAACGCTAGCGACTTGAATGGTTGCATTGCCGATCTACTCGCAACTAGAGATTCTCGCTTCAGCACCCGTAGCCGCCTGTGGACGCCTGTGGATTTACCAGATAACAGTGGTAGCGCAAGATCATGTCAAATTCGCTGATCAACTCTAGCCGTGCTATATGTTTGCTTTTTAATCTTGAATCAAAGAAGGGCTGAGGACACAAGCTTTGATTCGTCACGAGAGCAACGCCCTGCGTTTCACTAAGTCGTCTTACACCGATCACCATGGGCCATGTATGTCATTGGGCTAATTCACCCCTCATGCCTTTTTTAAATGCTGGATAGGATATGGCAGCCACGTCACGAGCTCAGGAATGTGATGAGCGTGGGCCCTTTCTTTACCAACTCAGCCATGGGAGGAAGCGTAGAACCTTTCGCCTCGGTAAAGAGATGAGGCTGTAAGCTGTCAGCTTCCAAAATTACATTCAAATGGTCCAGCTCTTGGCTGGCAAATACTCCCCGCTCGGTCCATGGGGTGGTTATCGGCCCCCGCATATACATTGGGGGCCATACACGCTCCGGGCAAGGTACCGTGTAGTGCTGCTTACGTCTTCCGGCTCTCTCTGCCCTCTCTCGAACCTTTTTCTACCTCCTAGAACTATCTTAAGCAAATTTTCGTGTCCCCGGGATCGAATCTCCTCTTCAACACTTAACGTTCACGATGCGCATCCTCCTCATCTTCTCCATCCTCTCCATCGCACACGCCCAATCCCAATGCTATTCTCCAAATGGCAATGTCTTACGGTCCGACGGCTCTTATTTCAGCGGCTTCCAGGCCTGCACGTCCGGCGGCCCACCAACCATATGTTGCGCAACAAACCGCGCCAATCCCGCCGGCGGCGATCGATCAAAAGGCGACACGAAAGATGAATGCCTGCCCAACGGCTTGTGTCAGAATAGATCTGTCGAGGAAGGCGGCCTGACTATATCGTAAGTAACATATGCCTGGCTATACACGCGACAATTGACCTGCATCACGCAGTTTCTTTGCGAATTTCTGCACCGATGCAAATTTCACGTCGGGCAATTGTCTGGACATCTGCGAGCAGACGAGATCCGCGAGGGGGAACACACAGATGACACCATGCAACAACAAAGCGGATGGAGACAAGTGGTGCTGCGGGACGACCCGGGCATGTTGCAAAACGGGCGTTGGTGTCATCACTTTGCCGCTGGTGTTTGGCGCGGTGAACAACAATGTTTCTTCGAGCGTTGTGACAATATCATCGCTAGGGACAAGTGCTTCGTCGACCGCGAGTTCGGCAATAGCTCCAGCTTCATCTTCACCCACGCCCGACACAGAGAAGGATGGTGGTATAGCAGGCGGCGCAATCGCTGGTATCGTCATCGGCGTAGTTGCTGGACTCTTGCTCCTTACAGCGGTGTTTCTGACGATGCGCAGAAGTAAGCACAGGAACTTAGACGAGCAGGCATCTCCTATGAAGCATAATCAGTATGCAAATGGAAGGAGCGAAACAGATAGAAGGCAGCAGATTGGCGAAATGGATGAGGGTTTTGGGCTGGTGGAAATGCAGCAGCCGCCTAGTGAGTTGATGGGGAGTGGGGCAAGGGCAAACATAGTAAGATGAGGGGTGATAAAACTTGACCTGCAGTTCTCTTAGTGGCTTATACATTCATGCATAATTTGGCATTGCGATGGTGTAGAAGTTTCCAAGTCGCCTGGTCGGCCTGACCGCTAAGTAAAAACGCACAGAACGGCCGCTTGAGATACGTCAACAGCTTTATCAACCGTTATGCGAGTTACTTAGCCTTGGGTTGGATACAATTTCTGCTGCAGGATAAGTTTATGAGCTTGGTGCTACCGAGCCCTAGCGACTTGGTTTGCGGATCCTCGCAACGAGCGATTCTCGCTTCAGTAGCCGCGAGTCGCGATACAAAAACTCTGGGTCGCCTGATTCAGAATGGTACTTTAATACAAGGTCATTCTAGTTCAAGGATCTATTTAGATCTTTTCTTTTCTGCCTTCACTGCAATTTGAACTTTAAGTTCTCTCGTTACACGCTCACGATGTACTCTCTCTTCACCCCTCTCTTCTTCACTGTTCTCGCACATGCGCACGCATACGCACATGCAAAATCTCAGTGCGACTCGGTCAACGCGAGCTGGGTACCATCAAAGATCAACGAAACCATCGGGGTAGCAATTAAAGTACTTGCTGGTCTTTCACTCCTCGCCACAGTGGCATTGTCCTTTGCGATGCGCAAAAACAAGCACACAAACGACTCGTTACGGATTTCCCCGCCAGCGATTGAGATACAAGAGGCTGCGTCGCAGGAATATGAGTGTAGGCATGGACGGAGTGAAAAGGGTGGAAGGCTAGAGATGGACAGGATGGGAGGTGTAGATGTAAAAATTGTCTAGGAGGTCGATAGATAGAGACCCTGATTGCATGAGGTTGAAAAGCGAAGCATGCTCATTGAACTGGAAACGACCATAACCTTTCCACCTAAACAGCAGTTCACAACTCGATCACTCATTCTATTCTCCTCGCAGAGCAGCCTCTTTATCCCTCGCCTCTTCCTGCCACTTCCTCCCATGTTCAGCAACTTTATCAAGCTCATCCTCTCCCAGCTCGTTCAGTGTAATGTGGAAATGCGGGCGTGGGACATTACGTCCAGCCTCGAAACCTGATCTCTGAAGAAGCTTGTTGAACCACTTCGTGATCTCGGGATATGGAGCAAGCGAGGGAATACCGGAGAAATCTTGCAACACATATTAGTTTGAGCGTGTATCGGGGAAACGATCAGCTTACTGTGTGCAGCAACCCATGGCCAAATAGCGATGTCAGCGACGGTGACGCGATCGCCTACGACATATCCAGTTCCGTTCTTAGCCAACTGGCCATTCAGAGTGCGGTAGAGACGATGCGTCTCGTTGACGTAGCGGTCGATGGGATACTTGAGTTTCTCGGGAGCGTAGCCTGGGGTATTCATGAACGTCAACATCCTTACAAGATCAGTTCGAACTTACGGGTGAAGTGATTCGCCTGGCCCTGCATAGGTCCCAGACCGCCCATTTGCCACATGAGCTGTCAATACATCAGCAAGAAAATCACAAACCGGCGCGCAACGAGACACACCCAGCTAATCGTCTCCCAGTGCTCTGCGCTTCCATGAGGATAAGAGACTTTCCGATCGTCGTCATACGTAGCGATGAGATACAACAGAATGGCACCGCTTTCGAAGATCTTGATCTCGCGGCCGTTTTCGTCCGTGTCAATGAGCGCTGGGATCCGACCGTTGGGATTGATGGCAAGGAACCATGGTTCTTTCTGCTCGTGTTTGCTGAAGTCTAACGTCACGACCTGGGCGATGTAGCAGTCAGCAATGCTGTGAAGTTTTAGCAGGGGTGGTTGGTGAATACTTTGTATTCAAGACCAAGCTCTTCTAGGGCGATGGAGGCTTTGAGGCCGTTGGGTGTGCCTTCAGTGTAGAGCGTGATGTTGGTTTTGATGTGCATTGCGAGTGGTTCTTTTTGTACGCTTGATGAGACGAGTTCAATGGTACAAATTGATGATCATGCAAATGTGCAAGCTGTATGATCTGAAATTTAATTTGAACAGATACAGAGTATTCGACGCTTATACATGCGCAGATCTTTCTCTTTCATAAAGTTAATGGGAGCGGAGTGGGAGTGGCTTTTTCTCGGAGACCAACTAATTCTTAGTCACAGCGGAGTATCAACATGCTGCGACTCCGTGGCGCGGTAAACCACAACCACGATCATGCTCGTCGTGCATGAGCAAATGATGTCTTTACTACTTACTGAATTTTTAAGCTTGGTCAGTGGGGTAAGAATCTGATGTCGCGGGGTCACATGGCTCTGCGAAAGGTATCTCTGTAGTTTGGAGTGCAATCACTTCTGGCATTTGTATTTGAGAAGCAGAGAAATCTTGATGCGCGCGGAATTCAATTCTTGAAGTGGTCATTATTCTCTGTTCCCTCTGGGCGTTGAGGGCAGTGTTAAAATAAATCCGAAGAGTAACGAATGAGCACATGCGGCACAAAACGATTTGGGATGGAGTTTGCATTGTAGGGATTTCCGCTACTAGTCTTTCAAACATGAATCCTTCCAATTTCACGCTACCTAAAAGACTTGAAAGTCAACTGATACGCCTTCGTACAAGTACAAGTGGAAATCTAAGCCCAAGACAAGAGAAAAGTTCAATCCCAGGAGATCATCCTGTCGCCATATCCATGTCGCGATGGTATCGATGACTTTCAAGTCGCTCATACCAATTCAATGTCTTCCATTCTCCACTCTCCAATCTTTTCACCAGGTTGAGTTTCCCTTGTGAACTTTTCGAAATCTTCATGCTCCATCAGCGAGTCCGTGAGACCAGTGATTATTGCCGGGCAAACATACGAGTATGCTCCATCGTCTCGCTGTCGCAGAACGATTGGATGTGGACATCCGAGTACCATCCAAACCTCGTCTTCTTCTCTGATATTGGATCTAGGCGTGAGACCAAAGGATCCCTTATCTGTCAAGGTGAAGTTGTGTATGCTGACATGTATGAGAAACTGCTGCAAAATTGCGTGTGTGTTATCATTCCAGCCCGGTAGTAAAGCCTGATTCCCCTCGACAATGTTGATATTCGTGAGCTCTGCGACTTGATTGAGCTCGTACAGATATGCGAGAGCGGCCTTTAAAAACTCGTGGTCGAAATCTTCGAGCAACCAGTAGCTAGAAAGGGTATAGTAGATATCATGTGGCAAGCCCGCTGCGTTGTCGGACATGTATGGCTGTAAATGTTGGCCAAGTGCCGAGGCCCAGAATTGCACAACAGTCATTTCCCGAAAGATCTGCTCGGATTTGAAGAGCTTTCGTAATCTGTCAATCTTGATCCCACGAACACTGAGGCGCATGGTACTCATGTCAATAGATTTGTGACTGCACTGGCTGTATATCATACCCCTGCTAGCAATTACAGCTCCAGTGTCCTTCCTCCCTAGCCAGCAGTTCGGAATCCAAGAGGGACGAGCTAAGCCTTCACAAGAATCCAAATAATCCTCGATGGGCGGGAAACTTTGAAGCAGGAACTCAAGATCTTGATGTCGTGAAATGTGATGAGTAGCGACATCGACCATGACTTGTTCCAAACTCTTTGTATAGTCAACTGCAAGGTCTCCATCCCGGTAATCTTTAGCCAGGTGCATGATAGCGTAGAAACGGTCATGCTCTCTTGATACCAGCAAGCCCTCCTTATCATGGAGGAGGTGAATTAATTTGTATCGTTGTCTTGCCTCCCCGTGAAAAGCGAACATTTCTTGCGCTTTTGGAGACCGATCGCTGTGCCATAGTTTAACATAGACCGATATGTTAAGATAAACGCCGATAAATCTAGTCAAGTGCAATTCTACAGCTCGACGGAACTCGAATACTGTAGTACCGATTACTGAGGCGTTCATGCAGTGCAGTATCAGAAAACGGGCGTTTATGATCTCTTGCTGTCTACCACGCCGCGAAAGGCTAAGTCAGCCGACAGATCCTACTGCTCTTGCATATGGCTACTGACATCCATGCTCGACTCCAGTATTCATTCTCCAGGATCGGCAATATGGGATCCCAGAAGTCCGGATCATCGCCGAGACCGAACTTCTGCTCTTCTTCCCGTACTTGGAATTTCCGCAATGCAGCCAATGCTTCGCTTTCCTCATCCAGATCAGGTTCGTTGATCCAAATCCGAACACACTCCGCTTTCCTATACAGCAGCCGCATCAAACCGACTTGATTCGCGCGCTCGGCATCGTCATGTTGATTGATACAAATCGCGTCAATCCAAATCCTAAGAGGCTCCGGATTCATATTGTCGCGCAAATACTCCAGCGCCCTCGCAAGATTCCACGCAATTGGTATCACCGCACCGTCGACAACCACACGATCAACAGGTGCAGCGTCACCCCACATATACGACAGGCCATCGTACTCGAACGGCTCGTCGAGCGAACCAACAATAAATCGCGCTCGAAACGGATCCGATCGTTCGCCGGGCTGGAGTTCGATGATGCGAATGTGTCGCGGCGGGAGCGGCTGGTAGTCGAAGTGGGGCGGCCCGGAAGCCGTAGCCGCATCAAGGCGGAGCTGGCAATAGCGTCGTCCGGCGTCTTCGGAATTGTCGGGGATCATGTCGGACGGCCAGGACAGTGGGAAGAAGGGTATGAAGGAGGTAGGAAGAAAGAGGAGTGGGGAGCAGGCTGTATAAAGGTGAGCGCGCTAGGCACAGCCTGCGCCTTCCTTCGTGCGTGAGGCTGAGGCAGAAACAAGGCAGCGACAATTTGTCATTCACGAACTGAGTACTGCATAGCAAAGAATAGAACGTGATTACACTCTCTTATATAATGTATCCTGCGACAAACGAACATCAATCACCTCTTTCAAACTCTTCAAATTCCTCACAAAATTTCCATCTCAAATAACCACCAAAACCCCATGCTAATCCAAACACAATGCAAATGAAGACAAACAACACCCCCAAATTTTCCTATCCTTTCCCAAACCCAACCTCCTCTAACAATCTACAAGAAACAGAAGACCACCCTCTTCCCCTCCTCTACGACGCAGTAACAAGTACATAACTCGTAATAGCATCCATCCGCTCCTTGGTCAACTTCAACCCCACTTTGAGCAACTCGCTACTAACAGCTGCATCCTTGCTCTCAAGTTCCCTATACCTGTCTCTTGTCATCAGCCACGCCACACTATCCTCCTCGACCGCGACCGTGCCCGTGCGATCCGTCTCGCTAAAAAAGGGCAGTTCGCCACACGTCGTGCCTGGCAGAATGACTTCGAAGAAACTCCCCTGGTCGAGCGAGTACTCGGTGCGAAACCGTCCTTTTTCCAGGATATAAAAGCCATCCGGGTCGTCGCCGCGCGAATACAGCACAGTGCCCGCGGGATATTCCTTGCGCTCAAAGTACGGGGCGACGGCGTGCCAGAAGTCCTCGTTCTTGGGTGAGATATCCTCAAACGTCTGGAGGATGATCTTGAGGGGTTGGGAGAAGTTTTTCCAGCGCGAGGGAGGGGCTTGGGTGGAGGAGGTTTCGGTGGACGGGATGGAGAGCGTGTCGTGTGCGGTGTGGGCTTCGCGCATGGTGGAGCGTGCGGCGACGAGGCGGGCGCCGCGGCGGGGGGAGGAGAAGGCGGGGTTGAGGGAGCTGGCGCCGAAGGAGGAGGTGGGTGTGCCGCCAGTGGGGATTTGCTCCGAGGCGGTTGAGGCGCCGTTGATGCTCATAGGCGGGGTGGTTTGTTGGCGCTTGGAGGCGGAGTTGCAGTGCTTGTGGAAGACCTCGAGGAGTTCGTTTTCGCAGGATTCGAGGGCTGTGTTGAGGTCTTCGAATACTTGGGGTGGAGGACATTCTTCGTTGCCTTCTTCTTCGTCTAGAAGACCCACACTGCGCAAGGCGCGTCCGACTGGGTTTGCGAAGGAGACACCAGAGAGAACCATCTTGACGTTCTTCCGTGAGAGGATGCGGTTGATGCGTTGGAAGCCTTCTGAACTGGAGAAGTCGACATCAGTGACATGCGTAAAGTCGACAATAATGAAGCTAACGGGCTGCTCTCTGAAAGTGTCTTCCTGAATTAGCGCACGCATATCCTCTTCAACAGACACTATAGTTCCGAAGAATAGGAAGCCGCCAAGCTTCATCACGTGGATCTGACCGCGAACCTTGTTGAGGTATCGGACATCAGCACGAGGTCGTCGTACTGTCGACTCTGCAACAACACCGCTGTAGGATGCCCGCAGCGCTGGGTGACGGGAGCTCTGAACCACGTAGCTGACACAAGCAAGAACGATACCAACAAGGATGCCGACGACAAAATCGTAGACGCCCATGATCAGCACGATCGCAAGAATCGTCAGGTACTCGAACTTGTGGCATTTGCCCCAGGTGTCCCACAACGCTTCCTTCATGAGGTCGATGCCAAGAAGGAAGATGAGGGATCCGACCAGGCAGATGGGAATGTAGCCAATCATTGCTGGGCCGGCGATCCACACTGCAGTTGTTGCCGCAGCAAGTAGCAGACCGGCAGTTCGGCTGTCACCTCCATTATTGATGAACATGACGCTGTTTGCGTAGACGAGGTAGTTCTACGAATGATGTTAGATGATGGAAAGCTTTGATGAGATATCAGAGGGACATACCTGGATGCTTCCAACAAGTCCGGACAGGGTGTTGGAGATGCCATGGGCGATGAGTTCGCGGTTGACGTTGAGATTGTCTTCCTTGACGGCCGCACCCAATGCCGGCACATTGATTGGGACGTGGATGATACCGAAGAATGAAAGGGCAAACATGGTGGGAATGGTGCTGGCCAGTGCACCGAAATCGATGCTGCCGAATTCTGCAATGACTATTAGCACTTCGGCCATCAATGGTCTAGACATGCACTTACTGAAATAAGAATAGAATCTGTAGAACTGGACACCTGCCTCGGGCCGCTCAAAGATCCATCCAGCGTTACGAACAACCTCGAGATCCATGCGGAAGATGCCCTCGACGATGATGTAGAAGATCGCGAAGACGCAAACAAAAAACGCTGGCAGTACGAACGGACTCTTGACCATGCGCTGAAGCAGCATGATGGAGACGGCGAGGAAGAGAGGAAGACACCACAAATACCACGTATCGGCGGATAAAAGCTTTTGCAATGTCTCTAGATCATAGTTGAGGTTGCCCTCTATGCGTGCGGAAACTTCGAAGCCAGTGACCACCAAAAAGAATCCGACACCTCCAATGCAGCCAATGAGAATGTGTCGGGGAAAGAAGCTGACCAGATTGCCGAGCTTGAATGAGCCAAGACCCAAGAAGATGAGTCCAGTGAGAACGGAGCTGGTACAGTAGGCCACGATGGTGGTGGCGATGATGGCTTCAGGAGATTGGCCTTCCATCCGCTCCATGATAGAATAAGCCATCTTGTGGAAGAATGGCACGACTTCGATCATCTCAGAGCCAACACCACCCTTGAAAGACGAGAGGCCTAACGAGTAGCATAGCTGGGAGACGATGCAGCTCACGAAGAAGATGGAGATGCCATCTGGTCCGGTCTGACTAAATATGGGCGCGCCTAGCGGGAACAGAATGTAGCCATATGAGAGTGCGTCCAGCAGATTCAGCAACAGACCCAGGAAGACAGCTGATGTCATGGCCAGACTGGTCAGTGCGGTCGAAGCGAGAGCATCCTTGGTGTAGTTTTTCGGGTTCGTCAAGCTTCGGCGAAATTCGACGACATGCTGCCGTCCAGTGAAGAATGTCTCCTTGATTCGGTAGGATATGCCCGAGGCGTTGGAATCTGACGGTGTCGGATCCTGCTTGGACGTCTGCTTGGGCTGCGACTCCAGCCGGGATAGTCTTGGCACTGGCAGGAGGGGCGTCCGCTCTGTATCCTGCACCCGCACATTAGGCACTCTCGAACTATGCGGAGCTCCGCGTGGATCCCGTGATTGAGCATCATATCCTGTCCGCGAAGACGGAGTGAAGAAGTTGCGATCGTGTCCATCTGGCCCAATGACCGTCTCTGGCGTCTCTGGCTCGCTGTCCTCGTCTATGGTATCTGCCCATGCGGAGTCAGGTGACGCCCTGCCTCCAGCATACTCTGATAGGAGTGCTGCATGCCTTCCCGAAGCGGCATCGGTCTCGGCGAAGCTTTGGCGGTGCGGTCGATCTTGGTACTCTTCGGCGTCGAGGGCATAGGAAGCCAATTGGGCGCTCCTCTCGCGCACGCCCTGTGACGAGGAGTATTGGGGCGTATCTAATATCGTCAATGGTTGCTTGTATGTAGGGAGTGGGGTGGTCCAACCAGCAAAGCTATGCGACGTCTGGTGCGCAAAGGACCGCACTGGGTTGCGCGAGTACGATCCTGACAGCGACTGTGCTGTGATGGACTGAGATCTTATGGATCGTGTGCGTGGATGTGCGCCTCCATTTTCTGCGTGCGACAGGTCATGTGAGAAGTCGGTGTCGTCGACATTGTCGCCCGTAAAGGGCAGTTGCTGTTCAGCGTCGCGGTTGGGAAGGCGCGGCATTGCTCTTGCTATTACGGGAAAGAATGGGGAAGGCGCGACTAAGTTGTTAGGCCCAGCATCGCCTTGGCCTAGGGAAGCTCGGTTTAGTAGAGCTCAGTGGGTGAAGAGGGTGCTCGTGGGTGAAGTGCAGTCTGGTGGGTAGCGGAACCGTGGAACAGCACCGGAGTGGATCCGTGATTTGATATGGCCAGAGCGCGTTGAGCTGCGGCAGTTGGCGGGGGCAAGCCTGCTATTCACTGTCGCAGGCATGGTCACGGAGAAAGTCTGTCAGGTCAGGGCGATGGTAGGGCTACGCGACTAGCATTCAACGCTTTGGCGTGGAACTGGAAAAAGTTTGCTGGATCCGGCTTCGAGAACCTCGACAGCCCTCCTCAAAACGGCGACCCAACGTCATCGCGCTAAGGCCAAAGTCCCCTTTCAGCCCACCCGCCACTTTCACCGCACCACTCTCACATCGAAATGCACATTTTCCTGTTCGCCAACTGCAATTGCGACGCGTCGTTTTCACCAGCGGCGCAAATAGTCGCCATAATGGCGTCAGCTTGCTCCAGCATGTGACAGAACTGATTTGCCCACCATGCAGGCGCGTCTTCGCTTATGCACTGCAAACTTCTGTCCGCTTCCGCAGAGCCTTCCCTGCAGCATCGTGTGGGGTAACGACACCAGACGCGTCCCAAACCAGCCGGCTAAAGGGCGACTGGAGAGATTCGTGCCGTGTACCGACACCCCCTCTCTTGTCCGCGCGAAAATGCATGCTCGTCGATGAAAGAGGTGGTTGAAGTGGATCGCTGGAATTTCCTGCACTGCGGTAGACAGGGCACGGGAGGTCCCGCCCCACAGCACAAGAAACAACGATTCGACAGTTCGTCTTGAGCTTCTTGGATCTCCACTCATTCCCGACGACGCGCTTCAGGGCACGGGTTTGGACGTCCTCTTTGCGGTATACTATTCGCCGACCATGATGCATGGTAAGATGATTCGATACTACATACAACAGCAAGAACCACCACCGCATCAAGGCTTGGCTCTCCGTCATAATGCAAGTGGCTCGAAATGCACCAATACCTGTCCAAGTGCCCGATCCTTTGGGATTTCCAAGGGGTCAAACGGGGCTGCTCGACTAGTAGCCGTGATGAACTGGACCACTTGCCTCGAGACGAAATGTCCTTCCGAATTCGTGCACTTGTATCATGTACGGACCCAGGAAAGGTAGCATACATGCGTGGTGAAATATTGGCATGTCAGCGTGGGATGGCGGGGAACCCTGTATATACTTTATGCTGACAAGACTTGCAATGGGGAAATGACGAGTCGTACCGAATTGTCCCGCCTCTGGAAGTTGTGCAAGAATGATTCAAATGATGTGTTTTAACGCTCTGTACTCATCGCCACCTGGGCGCTACAGGCAACAGTTGCGCCGAAGTTGACGACTAGTCTGTGTGATGAAAACAGGTCTGTCCGACTTCTTGTTGCATGTTGCGGGTAGCACAAAGTACTTTTCAGGTGCGATGCTCGACTAGAGATCTGTATCTTCTGCATGACGATGGTCCTCCTAGCTGCTCTCGATAGCTCTTACTATGGCGTTACCTCGAAAATCATTTCGTTCATTACAGGTAGCGTTTAAGCAGCCTCAAGAAAGCGCCCAAGTCTGCATTGTACATTTTATTTCAGAATGCTCAACAAAACTATGCTTTCTGTCTAGGTAATGTTGCTCCGTCGATGACAATCGAATAGCTCAAGTGCTACACGAAGACAGCTGTACAACGGCTAGAATTCAGGGTCTATTCCACGTATTGGGAGGACAATAATTATATCACGAAAAGAGGATTGTGTATCTTTATTCGAAATAGCAGGGTAAATATTAACAAGTCTAGCTTTTCGTATTGAACATTTATCACTTGCGTGCTAGTGTACTGCCGTACAAGCTTTAAGCTACGTGGATCGCCCTGCTAATGGTAGCGTGCGAAGAATTATCTACGATGTCTTGATTAAGTTGATAGTGCGCTATCGTAGGTTTTGGGCCTGTTTAAGCCACGTGCTGTGAGTAGAGCGTAGCTTGTGCTGAAAAACGTGTCGAATTGTGTGCTTACAGCGCATTGCACGGTCTATCTATGACAATGCGGGTATAGTTTTATAAAATGTGCCAAGTATTCTGGATAACCTACACCTCAGAAGAGTTTTGTTGAACTGTGCTGTTCTATGAAGCTAGCCTAGGGGTTGGTTTAGAGCTCTAGCTGAGAAATGCGTTCACCGCAAGTGGTCCAATGCCAAAGACACGTAGAGACATTGTACAATATCTCAGTGTAGATATAACAGCCTTGTCAAAGTGTTTGCTTTGTACAGAATCGTGGATATTGTGTGATCGCGAATGATTTAGGCTGGGAGCGTGTACCGTAAGGCATTGTATTCTGTGCTAAATACAGCCAATTACGACGTTGGAGAATATTGAACACAGTCAACACAAGAGAATGGGCAGCTATCTAAGATATAGTTTAGAATGTCGGTCTCACTGCGCAGCGGTCCCGAAAGGCTAGTATTTTTCCCTAGGACCACCTAAATCGCCCTTACTTTCCAATCTAACTCCGGAAAAAAAATATTGCCTATAGCCCTCGCTGTCGCTGTGCAAAGACGACATTTTTCGTCCGTGCCCGTCGTTTTGATGTTCCTTCCTATTGATAAGGTAGTCTAAGCGCGTTACGTGAGGAGTCGTGAGGAGTTGTGGAAGGAGTTACTCACAGCCCCTTGGCCTCTGAAAGGCCTATCTCGTTGAAGCACGTCTCGTTAAAGCACGTTTCCTCGTTAATAGCCTGGCTCGTCGATGGCCTGGCTCCTCGTTAATCACGTCTCCTCGTTGATCACGTCTCCTCGTTAATCACGTGCACGTCTGCTTGCCTATTACTCTAGAGTCCTTAGTGAGTTGGACTAACAATAAGCCTTCCGCTCATTGGTTAATCACTAGGCACCTAATATATTTAGCTGCCCACCTCATCATTTCATCACGTGCCCATCTGCTAGACTACACCACAGTATTGGCAATGCTAGGATACGGCATGGGCTAATGGGGCCCGGTCTAATTCCACCTTCATTGTTCTTGTAACTTCCACGACTATCGCATGATCACGATCATACTGCGCATCGATTGCAACAGCGCAGCGATTATGTGTACTAGAAAATCAAGATTGCGATCAACTACATGAAATGTTCTAACCCATCTTCTCGGCACGATTGAGACCTTACTCTGAACCTGAGTCGCTATTCTCACTTTCAGTCTCACTCTTCTTCTTCCCTCGTGCCTTCTTCGACCCACTCTTCTCCTTCACATCCTCCTCCGAACTATCGCTCTCATCACTCGAGTCATCCTTTTTCTTTGGCGCTTTCCCCTTCTTCTCCCTCGCCTTCGCATCCTCTCTCTCCCTCTCCCTCTTCCTCTCCGCCTCTTTCTCCTTCTTCCTCATTCCCGTCCTCGACGCCTTCCCATCATATGTATCGCCCAACGTATCTTTCATATAAATGTCAAACTCCTTCGCCGTCTTCGCAATCTTCTCGAATTGCTCGCGGCCAATGGTGATCTTGACGTCTTTGTTTGCATCATAGCCCTCGTCTGTTTCCTTCTCGCGCGCTTGGAATTCGGCCATGGCGACAGCGGTGTGGAAGGCGTTGCGGATTTGGCGCCCGTTCCAGCGCGCCTTGGGATTTTCTTCCCAGTGGGCTTTGGCAAATTTCTTGATTTCGCTTGAGGCAACGGTTACGTTTTTGCGGCCTTCAGAGTCGAGTTTCTTTTTGGCTTGTTTGATGAAGGTTTTCCACACTTGGATGGTTGTCTCTTTGTCGAAGTTTGGATCTGTTGTGACATGTTAGTAGGTGTATGATATTCTTCTACAGGGAGGGTTTGTGGTGGCCGTCTGTGATGATCATTCGTGTGATCGTGGGGGATGATCTTGGTTTGCTAGAGTGACAATGAGAATTTTGCACTTACAAAACAACGAGATGTGAACACGAGACTTAAAGGCTTCGTCAAAAGCACCCACACGATTTGTGGTGAGAAAGAGAAGACCCTTGTAATACTCAAGCATGCGCAAGAATACAGAGACAATACTATTGCGCTCAAGGTTTTCGTTTTTCCTTTGTGCGAGGAATACGTCGGCTTCGTCGAGCAGCATCACGCAGTCCCATTTGCTAGCAAGCGTGAAGTGCTTTCTGAGATTTACCTCCACCTCCTGTGCAGTGCTACCAAGATCTCCGCATGTGATGGGATAGAGTGGCTTACCCATCAATTCGGCGATGCATTCGGCAGTGCAAGTCTTGCCTACACCTGGTGCGCCTGGATGTAGTTAGCTCAGTGCAGTAGGGCTTTGAAACTTGAATCAGTACCGTGTAGCAATATAATTAGACCCTGACCTTTACCTCTGACGAGGTCTATGTCATCAGTGTCGCCTCCTCTCTGGCCTTGTTGACCCCTTTTGCGGAAGTGTTCTCGAACTTGAGACTCGATGATTTGTTTATGATCCTCAGGCAGCACAAGTAAATCGAAACCCTGACTCATGTCTCTTTTCTTTGGAGCTTTGAGGCTCTGCACTTCTACCTGTACTGCATGTTGTTAGCATTCATTTCATGAAACTAGGTTTGATGATCACATACCCCAGTCACGAGACTGTAGCTTGTAGGCGAAAATCCGATAGTGGCAGATGGCAAAATCAGGCACCCAGAGTTTGAGATCATATGGAACGGCATTGAACTCCAACTTTCCGTATATGTGATCTTGATAGATTTCCAAGTCGGAACTTTGGTCAGGAGTTATCATTTGCTTCCGGTGAAGGCATCGAGACTCATCCGATGTGCAATCCATCCCAAAATAGCAATCGCTTGTTTCAGATACATTCAACGCGCTAGGGGGCATGTAAGGCGCGAGCTCGGTCCCTTCAGAGTTGAAATAGCTTCTAACGTCAACGATGACTTTGTCGTTGATCTCTTCCTTTGTATCGAGGTCGATGCCCGTGCAGTCGACGTAGGGTACTGTTTTCGCCGTCACGAGATCATGGAATCTCTTGCCTCTCTCTTGAAGCCTCTTTTCCGTGTCATCCGCGTACTCGACGGGGTAGATCTCAAGATCTGTGATATTTCGCTCCCCACTGTATGGGTGGATGACGAACCGCTCGCGCACAGGACGCCACACTGAGCCGTCGAAGTCCAGATAGTAAGCGTAAATAGCGAAAACGTTTATTCCGTTGATCGGAGCCAATGGTTCTTCCTCTTTTTGTAGAAACGACCCCGTCCAGGGAAGAAGGGGTGGCGGGAAACTGGGATGTAAAACACGTCTACCGCCACGGGTAAGAAGCACCCTCCTGCATTTGACACTTGATAGTGAGTTTCCTGCCTTTTGTGTATGCATCTTATCCACGATCAAATCGCCAGTCTGGAAAAGATGCCACAGATCTTGAAAGTGTAGGGTTTGTGTCCGGCGCGTACGAAACTTCTGGTGGACAGGCAGTATGATGCTTTCAAGAAGATTTCGGACACTAGAACAAGAGCGTTCAAAGGCGGATAATTTCGGCCATTCTAGCGCCATTGCCTTCATACAGTCTTCGCAGTGGTAGAGGTTGAAGTCTCTCACTATCGTCTCCCATTCGGCTTTTGTGATGAGGTCTGTCTCTTCGGGTTTCTCCGGATTTTCCGGGTTCTCAGTCTTCTCATCCTCATCAATGGCTTTTCCGTTTGGCTTGGAGTCCTGTGTGCTCCCATCCTGTCGCGACGCCACACGCTCAGTGATCATGGCGGTCAATGCATTTTGCATGGAGAACATAACCTCATGAATCTCATCTGCTTTGCGGATGAGCGGTTTAAACGGACGAAGCATTATGTCGTCGTATACTTCACCGCTACAGGATTTCCAGAAGAGTCGTGGTATCGAAGAAACATTGAAACGGATCCTCTCGGGCAGTTGTGTCCCTCTCAGCTCAGCGACCTCTTCGTCCAAATTGCGTCCCTCGGATGATTCCATCCGATTCGCACTCCTTTCTTCTTCCAACAAAGATATTGCGTCCTGTCCTATGCTAGTAGAGGCCTTCTTGCGCCGAATCATCTCCGATCTCGTGGCCGCTGGCTCCCCAATAAGCACGTCAATGATGTTTGTGGGTGACGCTTTACTGGAGAAGTCTTTCCAGAACTTGAAACCTAGGTCAGGATTGAGAGTCGATGTCGCAGGTGGTTTTACTTCGGGCAGATCAGGTGGGACAAGAATCCCACTTGCCTTCAGTATCTTGTTGTCAAATGCGAAGCACCGCTCTTCCAAGAGGCTAATTCTTTCCTCGATAATCCTTGTATACTGATTGTTTTGCTTCAGTCTTTTTGGTGCAAGCTTGATACGTTTCTCCAGGTCCCGATGTCGCATTCTCAAATCTGCCATCTTCTCGTCGACGCTTTCTTCATCAATGGTCTTGTCTTGATCTCTCTTTCGAATATAATCTGTTTCGTTCATTATTAAGTACTCATCGATCTGGTCGATGCTCTCTCCATCACTAATGTTGTCTTCGTCGTATTCTCCGTCTGGGTCTTTGCTATTGTTCTTTTCTAGAGCCTGCCCATCCTCATTGGTGTTAACTTGTTGTAATTTGGGAGAACCTTCGCATTCCGCTGACATTTGTTTGGATGAGACGCCATCGCCGGAGCCAGAGTCTATCGGATGGTTTTGGGAGAATTCGGCAGTATGTTCCGGAGATTCATCATTTGCCTCTGTTGAGACATCAGGTTTATCTGGCTTCCACATCAGTGACCATTTGAGAGCGGAACACATTCAAGGAGTGTGTTTATACTAACCGACAGGGTCAGCCACACCGTTCGGATCAATCTGTACGTGGAACTCGTCAAGCAGAGCCATCTCAATTTAACCAAGACGTGGATGTAACAGTTGGGGGATTGCAGATCGCGAGGAGCACAATGCAAGTAGAGATTCAAACCACGCTACAAATTACTAGAGAGTATAGAAGCAACGAAGTATTCAGGCGCTATGCCATTAAATGGTCAAAAGTGTCGACCGGTGAACAGATGCTGATGCAGCTCCGATGAGTTCCAAGCTTGCTGCATGATGCAGGTCAGCACGCTCTTAATGCAATTTTGCCATCGAACCTGGTGATTTGATTGCAACCATAATCGGGGCACGTTGCGGAGAGAGATTGCTTTTGATAGGCCAGGGCCCACTTTAGCCTGCATCTCACAGCGTTGGGGGCGCAAGATAAGCGGAGGGCACCACTCGCAATCCCTCCACCGAGGTGACCTAAACCGACAAAAATATGCAGACAATGCTTAGATAGCCATTCGACGTTAGAACGGAGGACTGTGTTCGTAGAAGCGTAGATACAGATTTGTTACCACGGCGCCCCCAATTAGCCGTACCTACTCAAGGTAGCGACGTGAAACGGGACACAAATGCGCCCAGGCATGTACGAAGGAATGTCAGCAGCTTGGGGCTGTAATCGCCGGAGTTGGTAAGGCGCACGGTAAGAGATCGCACAGGTGTAGTAGATTGCACAGCTATTGGTGATGCACGTGTAATCAGTTTTCAGCCTCGCGAGCCTCCCGGTTTTCAGATAGTTCGCTCCTCCCCAGCCTGACGAGACGTTGCCTCAGCGGTACATCATACTCTCTACCTTTCGGCTGACCGTTTGAATCCCTAATATTTAGTCTGCATGAATTTGCTGCTGTGGTTCTAATTGTCAAAGATGGCCCAGCGCAGCTTTGATTCCTTCCCTAGTCCTTCTCGACAGCCGCTTGCAGTGGACTTCATCGAAAACCGCGATACCGACCTCTGCGATCCTGCCGGTGAACTTCCATGCGTTTTCGACGTGGAGCGTCATAGATTCGTCTCAAAGACAGCATCGCTGCCTCACGCTCGCAGTGCAATGTCTTTAACAGATGTGGAGCTGGAGGAGAGCAACATGCATCTTATCAAGACGACAGAAAGTTTCGCTAATACTATAAACACGCTCAAGTCAAAAGAGTCGCAGAATTCTGTGATCAAAAATTTCAGCTTGAGTGCTTGCGACAATTGGGAGGAGGTGATGAGAACTATGGATTTGGCAGCTAAGCAATACGAAAGTCGCGATAGCAAATCGGGAAAGTTTCGTAGTGCATTCCGGAAATTCGGCGACCATAGCGCCTCCATCAAAGCTTTTGTGGGACTTCTTCCAGATGGCAACTACAAGACTCTTTGTGGTGGTCTGACCTTGATCCTGACGGTATTGGTAGCCCATGCAAAGTCTGACGCAGCTAATTTATATCAAAGGCGATGATGGGCCACAAAGAACTGCGTGAAAAAATGGCAAGCTTGCTGGAGGAAATACCCGATACCGTGATCGAGTGTGAAAAGTACGGCAACATCTACCAGGGCAACAATTCTTTGCGCGCCTGCATCAACGAGATACACGTTCACCTTCTTATGGCACTTGGTGACATCATTCACTGGTATAGTCAACCATCCGCAAGTAAGAATGTCTCCTGAGAAAGATCGAACTACCATTGGTCTTGTCAAAGTGCTAGCTTCTAACCTGCTTCTCCAGAGCGCGTGCGCGATAGCCTACTAAAAAACGATGCCTATGGCCAGTCCATTGATTTGCACATCAACAAAATCGAGTATTCGAAACGTAAATTCATGAAAGAAGCTTCGATATATCTCGCTGCGAGGGCGAAACTCAATCTTGCAGTGACACTCGACACAAACGCTGGCGTACAGATACTTACACAAAAGGCGGAAACGCTTACCAAAAAGGCGGACATGATCATGGAAATTCTTGTAGACCAGGGGAAGAATGCACAATGTAAGTTGCACCAGAACCGGCATAGCTAGCCCAAGAATATGCTCATCACGATTCAAGGGAATAAGGAAGTAGCGGAAGAGAGGCGGTTGCGTGAGAAGATGACACAAGATCACGAAGCAAAGAGTAAAGAAAAAGGTCAGATCATCTCCATGAGTGTATTTCCTCTATAATTAACAGACTCGACAGATGATGAGATCAGGAGGCTCTCCAATCTGCTACATCGGACATCAAACACTCCCAGAACCCTCATAGCGTCCTTGGAGATCGACTTGACTCAGGCCGAACACAACAAGGACCTAAGGGCGGTTCTGACTTTCGGCCTTGATGAGTCGCTCACATTCCAAGGTCGCTCCGGATACATTGGCAAAGCGGATGAGTTCCGAGACTGGATGAGTTCGAACTGTTCTGCTGCGATCTTCATCCAGGGACACGGTGATTTCGAGAAGATGACACCGGCTTCCTACTTTATCACTCTCCTGAGGGAGAGCATTCAAAAGCTACCGGATACTCTCGCCCTCTCATTTTTCTGCGGCCTGCATACTGACGGCGAAATCTCAGGACCAGCTATCATGGCCAAGACAATCTTCGGCCAAGCTCTTGCTCTAAATGCACGAGATGACAGCGAAGACGCCAACGGCAATCCACTGCTATCGTTCCTCGGCGTGCAAGATGTGCAGAATATGCAGGCCGATGATTATGACACCTATCTTTCTGGCCTTGCTCAATTGCTTCGTAACATCAGGCGACGCTATAGCGCAATCTTCATTCTGATCGACTCGGTGGACTTCTACGACGATGAATATGAAGAGGAAATTTTACAGTTCATTAGCAAGATCAAGAGGTTAATCAAGGTGTTCAACAAGAGGCAAAAGCAGGAGAATGGTGGGGTGTTGAAGTTACTGATGACTGCTTCGAGCCAGTCATCTTGCTTCTCACCTTCGAGTAGATCGTCTCTCATTATGCATATGCCTGAAGAGATTGATGGAGACGAAGACAAATTTGAGGAGTTTGTCCGGAGCTCTGATGAAGATTGATCGCAAGCGTCATAGTCTGAGAAAACTTCCTGTTTCTAGGCGTGGTTCATTTCTATGTTTCTGAAAGATTTAACATGATCAGAGTATAGACTTATGGGATTCGCAAACCAAAGTTTGTAGTGAACATTGTGTCGAGTCGTGCTTTTCATGACGCAAGTGCGGGTCGTGTTGATAGTAAGCGCCTGCACGCCTAGCCGCGTCCTCCATTTGAGGGGTGCGGGGAGCGCCTTCCATGTCTGCTCCGCCTCACTATCTCATCATTCGTTCCACAAGAATTCCGCAACTCGATCGCATGTGTACCAGCTCGTGGATAGCGACGCTAATGTACATAAAAATAAATTAAATGAAAAAGTAATCATACTGCTCCAACCAATTTCCCGATTCTGCGCTTTTCGCCAACGGTGCGCGACACCTGACAGACACCGGGGCCTCGAACGTCAAATTCGCCTGGTCATGCAATGATAATAGGTTCTCCGACTCAGCCGTTAGCGGACTGTGGAAAACGCAGTGAAAGAAGGTCATTCAAACACGAAGAACTGAACCGAACAAGTAGATCTTTTCGCCTCATCAAAGTCCAACCTGATCGCTCCAAGGAAGGTCACTTACAGCTCTCACTCTGGCACGATGAGGTTGAGAGCGCTTCCTATCGTTGCTTGTCTTATCGATGGGGCAATCAAGCACAGCGACATGAAATCCTGATTAATGGCAAATTTTTCCGCGTAGGAAACAACTTACATGCCTTCCTGGAAGAGTTCTATGCACTCAATCCAAGGGCAGATGCCAGTCTCACTGAGGCACTCTGGATCGACTCTATTTGTATAGATCAGGATTCTTTGGAGGAGCGCAGCCATCAGGTTCAGCAGATGGGCGACATTTACATCAAAGCAAAAGAAGTGTATATTTGGCTGGGGCAAAGCCACGAGTCGGGTCGTGAACTCCACGAATGGCTCAAGTCCGAGAAGTGGGAGGAGTGCCCCACAGGCTTACGCGAACAATGGAACAGAATACGATTCGACCCATACTGGTACCGCGCATGGATTGTACAGGAAGTGCTCCTTGCAAAGGATCTGAAAGTGGTGTTGCCGAACGTTGCGATAGACTATCGTTTACTAGGTCGTGCTGTGGCAAGGACTACAGACCTCGAACACCTTGACCAAGAGTCGGCAGCTCAACTATGGGTATTCTGGCTCGATCAATGGGAGAAGTCTCACCAAGAGGTAGCAACTGTCGATTGGTTACGACATGAGCGTAGTCGTCATGACTTTTGGGATCTGGTGCATATGCACAAAAGAGCAGAGTGCGCAGACGAACGAGATCGCATCTATAGTCTTCTTGGACTGATATCGGGCAACCACACTTTCCAAGTTGACTACGGCGAAAGCACTGCCGATCTGTTTTGGAGAGTTGGAGAATACTTCGACGCTTGGCAATCGCCTGAGCTTGTCGACATTCTGCGAATCGCCCTCCTTAGAACACACTCTTCGGGTAAAGGAGTCAAACCTCAGAGCCACGGTATCAGTCCGTGGATTCTTGCTGATGCACTAAAGTCACGACCAAATTGTCAAGTTCGGATACCAGTGCGACGGGCAAGGTCCACGACCTCACTAACTTCTCGTTTCACTCGCAGGACAAAATGCCAGTTCAAAGATTGCCGTCGTGCTCCCGCTCTGAGATGTACCCGTAACGACATTCTAATTTGCACCAACGCTCGTGCAAATGGCCCCACGGAGCATGGATGCCTCCACGCACTAGCCTCTCCTCTCGATCAGCCTGCAGCTGAGCCTTTCGAGATCAAACTCGAGGCGCACCATGGAGCCACAGTTGCCAGGACCACACTTCCATCTACAGCGCTTCAATTCTGTGATCCCGGAACGGACTCGTGGGTGGGCATATCGACCTGGTCGTCTTTGCGGAAAGCTCTTGACCATAAGGATCTTGATCGCGCGGATCGCGTGAAGCTACAGGTCCCAGCAGAATATGCGATATGGATATGGTTCGGCATACATCCAGATCAACTGGCAGGTGCTCGTGATCAACACCATCCTGAGCTGCCTTCAGCGCATCATGCGCTGCCACCTGGTACGAAAATTACGAATGGATCGATCGAGGTCCCATCAGCTGCGAATGATGTGAAGGGAGACGCTCGTACATTAAAGGAAGGTATATTTGGTATATGAGCGCAGATAGATGTTGAAAATACGTACTCATGGGGCAAATGCACTGCTGTGGTACCGAGCGATGGACGCTTCAATGCATTGAATGTAAGAAGTCATCCTTTGAGGTATCTGTATGCTTACGCTCAAACCATGGGATTCTCAACATTCAACATCCGCAAACATCTGCGCTATTTTCCGGAAGCACCAGCCGTATCCTAGCTCCGTGTCGTACCGCACAGATGGTGTTGAAGCAAATGATGATGTCATCCCTGTAAGCCGGCAATTACCCCCACGTGCGGGCCTCATTGGCACATGAACTCTTCCACAATTTTCCAACTCTTCAACCGTCGCCCGCCCACGTGTGTTCGGCCATGTTCCTTATCAGTCCAGGCCTGAGAGTCCCCATAACCAGACTAGAGGAAATGTCAAGCTTTTGCACTAGGAAGCCAATTGGGCTTAAGCTTCTGCAAGCTCCTGTGTTCATCCCAGCACTTCCATTTCTGTTTGGTCAGAAACCATCTCGCCCCTGCAATAAGTTAAAGGAGCGGGATGTTGAGTTGCGAGACTCGTTACCGAATCTCCGGGGAGCCGTCACAATGGTTACCTATAAAACCGCGTTCTCTCGAAGCTCTAGCGGGAGAGTGATAACCAAGAACTCTCCAGTCAGTTCTTCGGGAACATCGTCAGTCCGCAAATCATGAAGTCAATTCTGCCATTGACCTTCGCGGTCGCAGCTGTGGCATATCCGACCAGCCAGAAACATGAGACTCCTTACCTTGTTTCTCTCGGACCTCGTCCTTATTACATCATAAACAACATGACCGATGGACCACTGAAGCATAAGCTCCAGTCCTGTGAGAACAAGCCAGTGGCGATTAGCGACTTTAGCATCGCTCATCGTGGCGGCGGCACACTCCAATTCCCTGAAGAGACTGTGCAGTCCGAAGAAGCCGGTGCTCGCATGGGCGCTGGGATCTTGGAGTGCGATGTTTCATTCACATCTGACCGTGGCCTCGTATGTCGGCACTCGCTGTGCGACTTACACACCACCACCGACATCCTTTTACGACCTGAACTTGCAAAGAAGTGCTCGCAGCCATTCACCCCAGCCAACGCGACGTCGCCAGCAAATGCTCTTTGCTGTACGTCCGATATCACCATGGCCGAATGTATGCTTGCTTTCGAACTTTCTCGTCCGATTCATTTGTTAACATCAACCAGTCAGCACCCTTTGCGGCAAACAAGATGGCTTCAACGCCTCCGCCACTACGCCCTTGGCCTACCAAGCCGGCACTCCCAATTGGCGCACTGAACTATACGACACTTGCGGCAAAGTACTAACATTGAACCAATACATCGACTTCGTCGACGCCCAACCCGGCTACCGCAACTTCACCCCCGAGCTCAAAACGCCTCCATTCCCTATGCCCTACAAAGGCTACACTCAACAACAATACGCCCAAGACTTCATCGACGCTTTCCGCGCAAAAGGCGTTAGTTGCGACCGCGTCTGGCCTCAATCCTTCACTTATGATGATATTGTGTATTGGCTGAAGAACGACCATGACTTTGGGCGCCAAGCAATCTATCTGCAGGAGTTTGATACACCCGAAGATATCGCTGCAGGCATGAAGAACTTGTCGATTGCGCGTGCCGCTGGTGTGAACATTATCGGCCCTTCCATACCCATGCTTGTTAGTCCAGGGCCCAACAACACCATCGTTCCTTCTGAGTACGCAAAGGCCATCAAAGCCAACGGCATGGATATCATTGCGTGGACGTTCGAGCGCTCTGGACCTCTTGCGACTGTCAAGTCAAGAAAGGAGTATTACTTCGAGAGCATCGCGAATGTAACAAGTTACGATGGACAGTACTACGTGTTGTTAGACGTGTTGGCGAACCAGATTGGGATCAAAGGATTGTTTAGCGATTGGAGCGCTACGGTGACGTATTTTGCGAATTGTTTTGGATTGAAGGGACCTGTTGGAGGGAGTTACACGTGAAGAACGAATTAGGGTCGTTCGATGCGGGCCCGGGCTTCGAATGCGAAGGCAGGGATGAAGAGTAATAGAATGATAATGATGACAAGACGTGCTTCCTGGAGCTCGTGGTACGAAAATTGTTGAGCTTGCAGATGACAATGCGGATTTTAAGTATCCTAGACCGAATCCAATTCGTTCCCAGTAACGCCTTGTTCGTAGATTTTATCACCCGGTCAGAGTAGCATCTTTTATTCTTCGGTCGCCTGGTGTGTACAGGTTGAGCAATGATCAGGCAAGTTGGAGTCCATAATCTGGACCTAGTCGTTGCATAAGTAGAGAATCTATATATTTCCGTTAAATGCGATGGAACTCAAGTGACACGGACGTGAACTGTCAGGCACATTCAAGTCGTGGAGAGGTAATTTGGGGGACCAGACAATACCCCATGCATTAAGAAATTATGTAGACCTTAGCAACACGCAAAAGGAGGAGTCGTACCTCTAGCCTGATGGCCACAACCTAGGATAATTGCAAGTTGCCGAGGACTTGAAAGTGTTCAAAGCTCAAGGCTTCCAGCCGCCCGTTCGATCCCGGAAAAATCCTTTCGGGTCCACCTCTTCAGAGACGCGCTTTGCCAATGCGCGACTTTCCGGCTTCAATCTCCCGAAGTAGTCCTGGCGGTAGAAGGCATAGTTCATAAACAGTGGGAGATAAGCCTGCGGCAGCGTGCCTTTCTCCTGCCATGCCAGCACTCGATCGCGAACACCCGTATACGTAGCCTCCATCGTATCCGCCATCTGCTCATACAGATTCTGCGGGATGAAGGCGTAGTTCATCTCGATAATGATGCGGTCAACCGAATCGTCTGTGTCGATCAGATCAGGACTCAGCGCACGTGCTTTTTGTGCGATTTTCTTCTGGAATGGCTGCCACGCGATTGAAGCGACGATACCAGGGACGAGCAGTGTAGTTTCAGAGATGTTGCGCCAGTGATTGTGCAGCGTCTCCATTACCTCTACTGCGTTTTCGGTGGAGGGAAGGGGGATGGTTTCGGTCGCAATGTCGACGACTGAAGCTTTGACGATGACCCAATTGCTCAAGGCCATGAGATCGGCATATGTGCGAGTACGAGTCGTGTCAAGAAGAGGGTTGACATCGATGAAGTTGTCGAATGTGCCGGCTGGAGGCGTAGGGCCGTCATAGAACAAAAAGATGATCCATGAGTCAACCACGTTTATGTTCGCTCGCTCCGCAGTGACAATCACAGCAGCCTTCTCATCCTCGTTGTACTCGGTAAAGTCACGTACCGCCTTCAGCAACTTCTTGTCCTTCTCAGGCGTGCGTAGGAAAACCAAGTTGCCGCCCCAGATGAGACCCTGACGATGCGCCTGAAGCCGGTAGTTGGTGATTACACCGACATTGTTGCCACCTCCCTTGAGTGTCGTGAATATGTCCGGATAGTTCTCGCCATTGATTTTGCCAATGGTACCGTTTGCGAAGACAATCTCATATTCCAGCACGGAGGAGGCAGCCCATCCATATTGAGTCGACATGTACGAGAGTCCCCCACCAAGAACTAGACCGCCTACTCCAGTATTCCCGATACGTCCGCCAACGAAAGTCCAGCCACTGCCTTGTAGCTTGGCAGCAATGCCATCTAGTCTGTTGCCGGGGCCCACGTCCACGATACCAGTTGCAGGATCGAGGACAGCTTGATCGAGGTGTTCCAGCGCAATCAGCGGACCTCCACTGACACTGCTCCAGCCGTTGTTTGGGCTATGGCCGCCACTCTTGACAGCAAAGCGTTCAGTTGTGTTGGCAATGATCCCAACAGCAGCAGCAACTTCTTCCACTGTTTTTGGAAATATAATACAAGATGGTAAAAGAGCAGAACATGACGAAGACCAATACTGAGTTTGCTCCTCAATGTAGGCTAGATTCAGTGGCCCGGTCACGTTGATGTAGCCAAGTGCTGCGATAGAGGAGCAAGAATCCGCCGAGACATAGCGTGCGGCCAAAAGGGTAATGATCCCAGTGAAAGTAGCGACTTTCATGGTGGTTGTGAGGAAGGTGAGACGTGTGCAAGGTGGTACAGTGAAGTGCAACGAAAAAGCCTCATTTATATCCACAACTCTAGGGCTAACATCGTGGCTGATATCGGAAAGACATTTTCCAAGTACCCAGTCATGACTTGCAACCTGCGTGTATTCAGGCTGGATTAACTCCAGATGCGCTGTCCATGTTCAGGGGTTATCATGTCGTCTGACAGCTACTTGCATGGCTGCAGCCTCAGTCCACCTGAGAGTATAAGACGTTCTCCACCAGGCCATGCGCCGAAAAGTGAGGAAAAGTACCGGAAGCACATCCATAGCATGCTGGACTGCCTGCTTGATGGTGCTGTGACTACCGCAGCTCCGCCATTGACGTCAGCCATTCGCTCTTTTGAGCCACATAGCCTCGTCTCCGTGCTAGCGATGTCTACATACGCATATTTTCGTCTGGAAATAGGCTCCTCTTGCATCTCGGTACCTGTCACTGAGTGTAGCCAAGCATTCGTTACCGTATTTTGTCGCTTTACCCGGGATGCAGGTGAACTTAATGAGAAAAGATCGGCAGCAAACCTATCGGTCCGCCAGCCACTGCCGCAAAACTCGTATATGAACCTTGCTAGGTGGGTGAGATAGAAAGCCAAATTTTTAAGGCAGTACACGGTAAGTTACGACACAGTTGCGGGAGATGCTAGGAGCTTCGTAGATGTGCTGTATGTTCTGATGTCCTTGATAGGTTCTCCAATCGGTTTTCATAACGAAAACGTGCCCACCTCGTGGCCTAACAAGAACTGAGGAATGCTTGCCTTTCGATGAGCTGTCATGATCAAAAGTGTTACCAGAGCTCGTATGACACCTCGCTTAGAGCTTGTGCAACACGACATGCACACACTTTCGTACAGGCTGAATGCGTGATAGCTCGCTTCGCTGCTGGTTCACAGCAAGCAAAGTAAGCCCGAATACTGGTCGGTGGGTATGCTTCGTGGAAAAGGTACCGCCAAGGTCTTCGGATACCCAGGTACATCCATAAATTCCCCTCGTTCATATGCGATCGCGGCGGTCTAGAACGGGTGTTGTGGTGCGAATCAGAACGCTGACCTCTCAGCTCCGATCCAGATCGGGTAAGCAGGCTGCGGGTTTCGGCGATACTGGTAAACTTTGGCGAGCATCTAGGATGAATACGATCGAGCATTGCTCAATCCTCTCTTGACGTTTCTTGGCTGCTAATTTGACTGCGAGTGGTCGTCCGCACTCTAGCAAATGCTAGCCAAGCGCCTAATGAAAGGGCAGTTTGAACAAGAATAGCATATCGGAAGACACCAATGCCCAGACCTTCCACAACCGCCCCAATCGCGAAAGGAAGAAAAGCGCCTCCAACTTGGCCAAGTGAAGAGACGAAGGAGACTGCTGCGATATGCAGTTCGCTTGGCAGTAAGCGTGTCAAGACAACGACACCGGAGGGGAAAAGTGGACCCATGACGAAACCCAATAGAGTCATCAGCACCACCGAAGCGATTGGAGATGTCAGCACTGCAAACAATGCTTCGAGTACTCCTGCACATATGAAGTACAGCACCGCTGCGCGCCGCACGCCTATTCGGTCAGTACCGAAGCCCAACACTAACCGACCAATGGCCATGCCGACCCAGTAACCAGAGGAAGCCATGCTTGCCAAGTATGGAGTCGATGCGCGGTTACGTAGCATGAATGATACGACCCAACCAGAGATTGCCGTCTCTGTGCCGACATACGTGAGGAAATAGGCTCCGCAAAGCCATGTCGCGCGATGGCGAAAGATGGCTTTTGCGTCGACCTTACTGGCAAGCAAATTTGCCTGTTTGCTCTGACGATATACAGATCCGGTTTGGTTCCAGAAGGCGACGGTCAGAATGACGCAGCTCAGCAACTGACTGAATGACCTGGACTATTGATTAGCTCTCTCCTATGCGACAGAGTAAGCGAGACTTACCAGGACCCAGTACCAAAGGTACCAAGGCCGATTACTGGTTGTAATCACGGTAGCGAGGAAAGGCCCCGCTGCCCCGCCTACACTGTAACTCCCGTGTAGCATTCCAGATATAGTGTTTGCCTTCTCCATGCTGCCAGCCCATGCACACCAACTTCCATCGAGTAGACCGGCTCCAATTCCCTGTAGACCAAAAGCGACAAGTACCCACCCAAATCGCGGATGTAAAGCAATGATCAGATTAGCAAGGATTTGAAAGACGGGTCCAGTGATTGCTATGCCACGTTGCCCGAAGCGTTGATGGATGATGTCGCTGCATTGAGCCGCGAAGATGTAGCCTAGTGGACTAGCAAGGAAAAGGACAGAAACGTGCAGGTCTGTGAGGTTGTAGTGATGCCTGATTGGAGGTAGGACTGCACCGATAGATGAATTGAAAAGCCCGAGTGTGGAGAAAGATACCATCGTTGCTCCTATTTGAAGGGCGAGAGTTTTGTTAGACGTATTGAGATCGTGTGGGTGGCCATGTCGCTCAACATGTCCAGCACTCCTGCTTTCAACTAACAGCGGCGAGCTCTCGTTGTCGTTTGAGTGCGACACCATCCTGTTGGTGGACGTGTGGAGGACGTTGGACAAGAGGTTTATGAACGTGAAGAGGGGGAAACTCGCAACGACGCGACCACTGTACACGCACGGGGGCAGTGCGGACCAACAAAAAAGCGACTGCGATTGCTGTATCTATCGAAGTATCCGAGTCGATGATGTTCCGACGGTGTGGTCAAAAGTCGATGAAGGCACCATGGAGGTAGCTGCTACATCTCAGGAACAGCCGAGGCCTGAATCGCGCGGCGCGCTAAGGACAACGTGACATTAGCAATTCACCGCAGTGCAACCCATGCACTGAACGGCCTCTACTCCCAAATCACCATCTGCCACGTGATTTTCCTTTTCTCCAACATTTTCAGCACCCCGCTTGGCAGTAAGTTCTTGTCCACAACACTCAGCGCCCCAAATTTATCCTTCAGCTCGTCCGCATACAAATTCATAATCCAACGTTCTCTGCTGTCTAGGTCATGCCAGCCGCGACCATGCGTATGCTTCATCTCCTCGAACCATGGTTGCATTCCACTGGTGAGCCTCACATATTCTGCAGTGGGTTCTTGTAACAAGTCCTCGTATGCGCGGAGTAAGGAAGACGAGTGCGTCTCACGATGAGCGCAATATTCCTCAATACCAAAGAACGGCTCCTCAGGAATAGACTCGTTATCTTTGATGTCAACAAATGCCGTCCGATATCTGCGTTGCTTGTCCGCTTTCGAAAGCGTGGCAAACTCGTCGGCGAATGCCTTGTACGTAATTCTCTCTTGTTTTTGAAACGCAGTCACAAGGTGCCTAGGATTCTCTTTTACACAGTGCTTGGCGGCCAAGAAGGGGATGAATGGATTTGCGAGACCGAGGCCGCCGAGCTCCTCTAACAAAAAGAAAAAGGAGTCCGGAATATTGGTGACGCCAAATCGTGATTCAAGCTGCTGGCGAAGGTACTGTATACTGCTTCCACCATAGCTATCAAACAACTGCGACTGTATCTGTGTGTGAGTGTCGAGTATGGCTTTGATGTGCACCTGTCCAAAGCAATTCGCTGGCTTGCCGAACGTATCTTGGAAAAACCTGCCGATGCAGGCGTTCCACGTTTGGATCCAAGACATTATACTGGTACACTGGCCTAATTGTTTACGCAGCTGCCGCGTATGCGCGGCGACTTGGTCTTGATCGATGTTCCAATCGCCCTTATCGTTCAATTGCAGCATGCCCATGCCAACAGGTCCCTCAGGAAATGTGGCAGCTATTGCATCATCCTTGGTTCCGTCACTAATATATACGGAGCCAGTTTTGCTGGTGTTGATGTCGAGCCCGAGCACCTTGACAAACATCTCTATTGTCTTCCATGCTTCGGAAGTTTGCTTTGGTGCACCATAAAGGTATAAGTCGTCATGGAATCGTGTCATGGTCATTCCGGAGAGACGATTGACTGCAACGTCCATGCAGAATAGCACGATTTCTCCGAAAAGCGTCTCGAACGCATCAGTGATCGGGATGCCACGTCGGCGGGTACGCACATTTTCGCCCGGAGTTGCTGTCATCCTCAGAGGCGCTTCGGCATACTTCTTGAATAAGGCGATGAAGTCATCTGGGATACCCCAAAAGCGCAGGACCGCCCATAGCGTGGAGTGCGGAAGACCAGTCGCGTACCATTGCAGATCAGATTGTACGACTGCCACTTCACCGTGTAGTTCACGGCGAATAATTACATTCGTTGCGAGCTGCTGCAAGAAAGCTTGCCTCAGAGCTAAGCCAGTCTTTGGTTCATTGGATTTGCTAGCTCTACCAGCATCACCATCCTCGCCGTAAGGATCGCCTCCCTCATCCAACGAGGAGGGAAGTGACGAGTTCAGATATTGCGTAACGTACTTTTTCCTCTCTCGAGATTGCATGCCGTTGTCATGCGGAGGTCCACCGACGAAGAAGGAGTACCTTGCTTTCTCCTCGTCCGACATGCCCCGTTCCTGTCGCCAGAACTCGGAATCTTCCACTAAACCCTCGAACCTCAACTTGAGTTGCGCGCACCAGCTCATGGCGATAAAGTGCAGGAAAATTGCCTGTAGAATGTCCATGTCCATCATGATGCGGTACTTTCCGTTAAGCTGCCGTCTTGGCTCGTAGTACATGCCCTCATCTTCCGCCTGCCATGACCAATTATCGAGATCAGCGAATCGGAGGTTGAGAACATCGGCGATCTCATCGAGAACAACTTCATCGGTGGCGAATTCAGAGAGCGTAGACTTTGCGTCGTCGTTGAGGAGATTGTTGGCGAGCAACGCTTTGATGCATTTCTTCAGCATGTCAGGATCGAAAGGTTTCGTCTGCTTTTTCAAAAGCGACGCAAATCCTGCGTTGTCTTCACGTATGTATTTCAAGAATCTCTGCGCATGGTCGTCTTCGAACAAACCATTTAGGTAATTGTCGATCTCAACCTCATCCGTCTCCAGCGGAGTGAAAACGACACTGGCGAATTTCTCCGTGAGCTTCTGCAAGTCGTACTTTTGCACATGCTCGAATGCACCATCAAGCGAGGCCTCCTTCTCTTCAGACTGCTCCATCGGCTTGCTGCTAGCATCTGTCCACTCAGCTAAGAGGCGGTAGTAAAGATTTGCAAACTCGAGTCGCTGGCCTTCTTGCTCAAGCTTCTTCTGTAAAGTGCGTTCGATACCAGCAATCGTTTCGGAAGAGACTGAGGGATCGTGATGAGCCTGTTCGATATACTTCGCAATATTCTTCATCATATCTTCGCGGTCTTCATCAACATGAGCAACACCTTTGTTGCTGCAGGCCAATTCTTTGTAGCCATCGAGTAACGCTTTTACCCGCTTGAGATCGTTCGTAAGTTCAGTACATGATGTGAGAAGCTTCGATTTGCTCGCTTCAAATGTTTGTTGGCGTTTATGTTGCTCGCGCATCTTAGTCTTTGTAATAGACTGCAGCGTCTGCGAGAGAAGCTTCGACTCGGTCGCCATCGTGATGGTCAGGGTGCGATATCAAGATTAGAAAGAGATAACTTAAATCAATGGAGCGACAGAGGAACGCAACTGGTATGATCCCGGTTGTCAAGAGCAGCGTACCAGATGTGCATGTCAAGGTGATATCAGTGAAGTCGCGCTATGATCTTGCATGCAAAGGTTCTCGCCTGAACAGCGCATGATTAGAGCGAAATTGGTATAGATCGACGTTGTAGCCTAACGCCCAGCCAGATCCGCTTCACCGGTGTAACCCTCCTCACTAACAGTAAATCAACACCTGAACATGTATAAACGAACATGAGTATAAGGGTGTACAATGAATAAAATTCTACGAAGCTTTTCGAAAGCCTTGTGCCCAATCCAACGCCAATTACTCCCCTGAAAACGTGCTACACCCACTCAAGCAAAAACATCCGTCGCAAACCTCTCATTCCTCAAATCCTCAAACCACTCCCTCGCCTTCTTATCATCGGCTTCCCTCCCCTCCTCACCCTGAAACTTTTCCTTAGCAATCTTAATCAACATCTCCTCCGCACCATCTCCCACCTCCCGACTTCCGCACACAAACAACTTCGCGCCCTGATTGAACAACTCGATGATGTCCGCGCGGTCGTGATACATACGATCTTGCACATACTTGCAACCTTCAGATGCTTCGGGCTGGCGCGAGAATGCAAAGCGTAGGGATACAGCGCCGAGCTGTTCCCATTTCTTGAGAAGGTCAGAATATAAGAGGTCGCTGTCGGGAGAGTGGCAGCCGTAGAAGAGGAGCGCAGGGGCGAGGGTGCGCCCGGCGGCGAGTTGAGCAGCGCGTTCTTGGATGAAGCCACGGAAGGGAGCGAGGCCGGTACCGGCGGCTATACAGATAATCGGGATGGACTTCCCATCCTTGGGGAGATGGAAAGCTTGGTGGGATGCGCGGACGCTGACGTGGAGCTTGTCTCCGGGTGCGAGCTTGGAGAGATGGTTTGTTGCGACACCGACGTAGCGTCCTTGACCGCTGAGTGCGGGTTGATTGACAACGGCGTATGTGAGGGTGACGTTGTTCGGATTCCAGAGTGGTGACGAGGAGATGCTGTACTGGCGGACTCGCATCGGTGGCTGCATCTTCAAGAAGACGCCAAGTGGCAGCTGGACGGATGGGAAGCGCTCGAGAAGGTCGAGCACAGAGACACGTTTTGCAGTGATCTCCTCTGTGAAAGCGGAATCTGCGAGACGCAAGAGTTGTGTCTTTGTGTCTTCATCGCGAGTCGCGTCGACGAGAGTGAGAATGTTGCGCTTGCTGGCTGGTTGAGCAAGCTCCACATACGCGCCGAAGACATCAACTGCACTGATGGGTGTATCCGTGGGCAGTGTAGTTGGGCCAGCGGACTGAATAGTCAACATGCTATCCCACGATAGACCGAAGTACTTGGTAGCTCGACGGATGTTCTCCTTCGGGTTGAGCGGCAATATCGCCAAGTAATCTCCAGCAGAGTACGACATGTCCGATGGCAGGCTGATCTCAATGTGCCTCTTTTCGGCAACACCGTTTGCACTCAAGACCTGAACCTCCTCTACACGCGCTTCGCGAACGTCTTGGCGCAAGATCGTTGATCGAGGTGTGCTGATGTCCACGTCCAGAGTAGCTTCCATTGAACCTTCGCCTTCAACCTCAGACGAGCCATACTTTTCACGCAGAGCAGGCCATAGAACCTGATCTTCCCAGGTCTCAAAGTCTGTAAAGATGTCCCCTGAAGCGGCATCGGTGGTGCCCATCTCGACTAATTTTGTAGCACCACGTTCCTCGAGCGTAGTGTTCAGATACTTTGGAACTTTGTGGAACGTCTTGGCCCAGTCACGGTGACCGCATCCAAAGACGGCATACGAGACTTTCTCCAATTCCTTGTCTTTGAGCGTACCGATCCAGTTGACGAAGTGAGCTGCATTATCTGCAGGCTGACCTTCGTATGAGGCAGTAACCATGACGACCGGCTTGTCTGTAGGCAAGTTCTCGCGCGCTGCATCGAGAGTGTCTACAACATCAGCCCTGAAACCATGGTTTGCAGCATCACTTGCAAGCCGGTTTGCGAGAGCTTCGCATGTGCCGGTGTTGGAGCCGTAGTAGATAGCGATCGGCTTCCCTTTGTTCGCCTTTTGTTTCCTGACCGCTTGGCCGCCGTTAGCAGGTGGAGGCTCTTGTAGAGTAGCAGACTGAAGTGCTCGCTCAAGACTGGTAGCCGACACGCCGTTCCGTAGATGCGCGCGCATGTAGAAATCCTTGGGCTTGATAGTAAGTGTTTGCTTGATCTGCAGCTTGTATGATGCATCATCCATAGAGAAGTTGAAATTCTGCAGGAGAATTGCAAGCACAAGTAGGGCTTCTTGCCATGCGAATGGGCGTCCAATACAAGCTCGCATTCCGTTTCCAAAAGGCTTCCAGCAGTTGGGGTACTCCTTGTTGCGGCGGTCGAATTCTTCATCCAACATGCGCTCAGGTCGAAACTCTTCTGCATCTTCTCCGTAGGCAAGTGGATCGCGATGAATCAAGGGGAAAAGGGTGAGGATTGGCGCGCCTGCCTTGACAGGGTACTTTCCGCCAAGCACGGTATCCTGTTTCGCCGTCAAACCAATGGATGGTGCGGTTGGCGAAAGACGAAGGGATTCTCGGAGCACTGCGTTGAGAAATGGCACCTTCGACAAATGATCCACGGTAATCGGTCCCTTTCCAATGACGCTGTCGACCTCTTGTTGTGCTTTCTCGTAGGCAGCTGGGTTCTTGAGCAGGTAGTAGAACGTAAATGATAGAAGTCCAGACGTCGTCTCGTGGCCAGCGATCAAGAAGGTAATCATGTTGTCCATGATGCTCTCATCACTCATCTTCTCTCCCGTCTTGGGGTCCACTCCGTTCAGCATGCCATTCAGGAGATCCTTCTTTTCTGTGGGGTTCTCTCTCCTGTTCTTGATGACTTCCATACTCGTTTTTCGCAATAATTCGATGTCCTCCCAGTACTTCGCAGTCTCTGCACGGTAGAACATCTGTGATATCGGGTCTCTTCGGGCTCGGTCGCCACTGACCTTCAGGAAATCTGACATGGCATCCACGAATGGATGCATCTTCTGGTAGTAGTATGAGTTGAAGCGGTAGTCCATGGCGCACAATGCAATCGTGTCCAAAGTCAGTCGGGTGAAGTCGTCCACAACGTGTATCTTGTGCTCAGGCCCATGGCGCCCCCATTTCATCACGAGTTGCGAGGCGATATCGTGCATCTCGCTGAACATATTTCGGATCGACAGTGGGCCTAGTTGAGGCATCAAGACTCTGTGCGCAATACCCCAATTCCGTTCATGTTCTCCGTATGCTGTGAATAACCCATCGTGTATACCGTTCCTTACTTGCTCGAGTGCTGCGGCAACGATTTTGGAAAAGCGCTCTTCGTCACAGACCTCATTCATGAGAGCTTGCGAGCCAATGACTACACGCTCTCTTCCTGCCAAACTGAACTTCCAGATTGGTCCATATTTTGCGGATATGGTCATGAGACTTTGGATTGGGTTCTCTGGGTCAATCTACCGTCGTTGTCAGCACCTGACGTCGTCTGCCTACCATAGAGCAACTCGTTCGACTCGAATGCGCGAGATTCGCCCGATTCGAATACAAGAGTCCGCAGCGATGTAGGAGTGCTTAGATGCAAGGATCATATGTACTCACGTCTGAAATGTTGCCCACGATTGGCAGCCCAGGAGGGCCGGGAATAACTGCGTGCTCCATGTTGCTATCCATGATTAGGTAAAAGTAAAAAAAAATCTAGATAACAATGCAGTGATGTTGAGAAGGCAAGATGTTGGGTATTGAGGAAGCATGAATTGTGATGGGAGCTGCGCTTAGGTAGGCTATATTTTAGGGTTTTCGGGCCACCTTCTCATGCCACGTCGAAACAAATGACGCACCAATGCTTGGATTGAACCTGTTCGCGTGCTCCGAGAGCAACGCTTTCAGAAGGAAGAAGCTTGGCTTCTGGTAAGAAGATGCCTCGGCGTAGTGAAGAAATCCAGGCGCAGTGATTTGCTGAAACCCACTTTGGGCAGGGCGAGTGCCAAAGTCGGAGGGTCCGCGATCGACTCGGCCGAGGCGGCTCAACGTGCACTGACAGGCAGAACCCACAATTGCACAAGTCTTCCGAGACTTCGTGGTACGGAGTCGGAGGCTTTAATTTCGAATACTTCCGGAGTAATGGTCCTCCTTGCGACGCAAAGTCGACGATAACTGTGTGGAGGGCAAAAGATCAACAGTGCGCTTGGCAATGCGATGTACACGTCATGAACGGCCGCCGCGGTACAGCTATGCGTGTTTGAGAATGTGCGACGTGAGG
>NW_001884583.1:221370-229612 GCF_000146915.1 Parastagonospora nodorum SN15 | reverse complement strand
TATGGGAATAGACCATCTACTTGCAGTGCCTGCCATGTCAAACGGACTACCGTTGCCCCCACTCGAGCTTCCCGTACCCGTCCGTTGAGGGGCTGCGGTCGGTGTCAACGGTGAAAATAGGCTGAGCTCGGGCAGAGAAGGTTCTGCCGATGGACTCAGAGATGTGGTCGCGCTTGTTGTTGTTGCTTGCCCGCTCATCGTTGAAGTTGAGAACGAACCAGTGACAATGCCTGATGGGCCGACCGCTATCGGTACCACAACCTGCAGAGTATTGCCATTGCTGTCCGTTGTCGTCTGCGTCAAGGTAGACCGGACGATGCTGGTCACCTCGGGTGCTTCGCTGCGCGCCCTTGACGTTGTTTGGTCTGCCTTCCTACTATTTGTAGGGTTCGGCGCGGAGGGTTCGGTGTCGGAAGCTGCGGCGTATGCCTCGTCCATAACGTCCTTGGATATAGGACATCCCAGGCCGAAGCATAAAAGCTGAAGAGGCCCGAGGGCTAGCTCAAGGGCGAATTCTTCAGCGTCGCATTTCTGCACAGCGCAAGACACTGCCTTTGACAGGTATGATTCACTACTCTCGGCTGTACTGCAAACACCTGTGGTATTGTCAGCGCGTCCTTTCATGCGACTCAAGCGCGCCTTACATGAGCTGGAGGAGCAGCCATCTTCGGTGTTGGCGAAGCATCTCTGCCAGCAGTTGGGTAGCGCGCCCAACCAAACGTCGCTGCCACGCGCGGCGACTTGCATCGCGAAGATTAGTAGTAAGGTCGCAGACCACATTTTTGAAGATCAGACTTCACCGAAGCGCAGGATGTTAAGTAAGGAAGGCGAGGCAGCCTCAGGGCGGCCATGTTTTGGCATGCCTGACACAGGGCTGAGCGTAGATCAAGGATGTTCGCGGCAGTGCAAGGTCGCACTGTGAGCCAACCAGTTCACAGCGCCTACCCGACGTTATAGGAATGTTTCATGTTTCCCCAACACCACGCAGGGCGATTGAGTTTCGACTTGCTTTCATTTCTGGTCGTACAGACCCGAGAAGGAGACACGATCCGTGGTGGTGCTTGTAAAGAAGGGTGCCCTCCAGTAGCAGAGGACACTTGGGCAGTGGGCATATCACGTGCTCTCGCGTTACACAATTGCGCTAGTAGACCCCGCTAGTGGACCCCGTTAGCCTGATCAATACAAACTGAAGCTCGTATCTCTTCCCACTTCGCGCACCACACTACACCTTGAACTGCAATCGTTGACAACGATGGTGTTTACAAGTGCACAAGCAGAGCGCACAGCGCTGGGCGAACCCATTTACATCGCGCCGCCGGCGCGGCGACAGAGGCGCGTCGGATTACGCACAAACATCAACGACTTACCAGACGAGCTACTCGTTTTGATGATCGAAGGACTGGACAACTTGACCGAAGGAAAGCCCATGGTCCATGCTCTCACTCTTGTAAATCGCCGCTTCAACAGGTTATCAGTTCCCTTTCTTTATTCTTGGTTCGCCATCACCTACGAAGACGACATGCAGATATTCGCAAAGTTCTTGCATACTACTCTGGATGCGCCACAGCTTGTCTGTTTCACCAAGAGTATCTTCTGGCAACGAGAAGAGGAGCGTTTACATTTGTCGGACACATCGAGTTTACATTTGTCGGACATATCAAAAGCTATCGATTTCGTCCACACGCTGAAGGTACCCTTCACTCAACAATGGGTTCGAGACATTTTGCATGGCTGTGGCGATGCATTACTTGCAGTCCAAATCTGCCTAATGCCCCAGCTAGTCGAATTTCATGCAGAATCGGAGTTTCTTTCAGCTGGGAAAAGACTTCCGGCATACCTGCGACACTTATTGCACGTTGCCCGTGGATTGCCATTCAGCTCAGGTCACAGCTTCAAACATCTATCTCACGTCAGGATTCCATACTGTTCACTGCGCCCCTGCGACATCTCCGCAATTTTCAATCTGCATTCATTGGAGACGCTTTTCTTGGCCGGAGACGAGTCAAGAGAGGACGATTTCCAGAAAGCCTGTCTTGCGTGGTCAAAAGACAAGGACGCTTGGGAGTGCGCTGCACACAGTTCTACCATCAAGCGCCTCGGGTTGTCTGGGGCCTTGCCTGCGGAGGCAGTAGGCGCCATGATAAAGAGCTGTTCTTCGCTTCTCAACTTCTATTTTTGTGGAGACATATGGTTGAGCAAAGAGTCTGGTTGGTACCGCGTCGTCGACGCAGCTCTTCGAAGTCAAAGTGGCAGTCTGGAACGACTCAGTTTTGATGCGATGATGCTAGGCCGGAATCCGCCACAAGCAAATTCGATCGCCGGCCACTTCAGCCAACTCGCTTCTTTCCCGGTCCTCGACACATACGCGGGACTATTGGCAATGATACTTAGCCCTGCGGACGTCGCTCGTCCCAATCAGCTGTTAAATCTCGTCAAGACCCTTCCGCCAACCATCAAGCATCTCATGCTCGAGGTGAGTCCCGAACTGGGACCCATGCCTTCTACTTGATCCAGAGGACAAGTCTCTGCACAAAGCGCTTCCGCAGATCAAGCGGCTGTACATCCGCTACCCAATGCTCACACTGGATAATATACCCTACAAGCTGCTCGATCTCGCAAACTTTTTCATCGACAGTCCGATTCAATTCTCCTTCATTTTGGACTTTCGCTACAAACGAATGAATTTGAGTAAGTCTCCTGCCATACATGTTTCACTTTGTCTAACTTAAACCGTATGGCGAGGAGTTCAATGGTCGCAAGGACCAACTGCGAGCGCTAGGGCCGCAAGGCGCAGAATTGGCAGAGCGTGCGGACTACGGATTCGATGATGAAGCGGCGGACTGGCCGGACAGTTATGGATGGGATCACGACTGAGCGCTGAAAGCCGAAATGTCACCATGCACTAGAAAAGGCTGTGGCGCATAGTTAACGAACCGAGAATATTATGGTATCAAGCAGGTGATGGCATGTCATTTGATTGATGGCTAATCATCAGGCACTATATCGTACCACATCTTCTTCTCAAGAACAGTTTCAGCGACCATTGAGCCCAATTTTTCTCACACCCTCTGACAAGAGTTTCTCAACTTCATCCTTGTGCTTGGAGAAATTGTCCACCAAGGTTATCCCACATCTTCGGGTCATGCTCGTGCTTCTTCTTGCTGTTCCACGCCCAGTCCGCGATCGTGAACATGCGACAGCTCTCGAACATGAACGCAACTGCGCCCTTGGAAATTTGCATCTCAGGCGGTGGTGCAGCGCTGGCGGCTTTGAACTATGGTCTTGTTAGCATGTGATTGGGATTAGGTGGGGATTTCAAGACATTCTTACCTCCTCATAAGCAACACCGTGGGGAACGAATCCACATTCGTAGCTAACGCCACCAGGCTGGAACTCATCAGATCGACCGGCGTATTCACCGTAGATCAGACCCATGAGCTCTGAAGCTCCGTTGCGGTGGTAGTAAGGAGGTCGGTAAGCTGGCAGTGTCAGCATCATTTCTATCTTACAAATTTTGCCGCTGTTACTCACTGTGCGAAGCAACATCCCACCTGGGGCTGAAGATCAAAAAGTCCGCAAGAGGCGCGGCTGGGTCCCGCGAGGGCGCGGTCAAAACGCAGAAAATCGACGGGTCGATGTGGTCGACCGAGATCGAACCAACATTGACAAACTTGGTCAAGTCATACTTGTACGGGACGTAGTTGCCGTGCCATGCAACTACATCAAAGGGTGAGTGCTGTTGCGAGCAGCTGAAGAACTTGCCACCAAGCTTGTACACGATCTCCCATGCCTCCTGCTCAATCTCGTACTTCGCAATAGGGTGCTGGAAGTCGCGAGCATTGGCGAGTCCGTTAGCGCCCAGGGGACCAAGTTCTGGAAGCTGGAAGCTTGAGCCCCAGATTTCTGATCATCGTCAGCAGTTGGATACCAGTGCAAGAACCATCACATACCCAGGATGTAACCTCTGGTAGGCCCCTCAACCTTCACCTTAAACCTCTGACCTCTCTGAATAACGCAGATCTCACCAGGTTGTACATACAGCATGCCGAACTCTGTCTGAATATCCAGTGCGCCTTCCTGAGGCACGATCAAAAAGTCTCCATCAGAATTTACGACCGCTTTCCTCTTCATGCTAGTGTTGGCCAAGAATGTGTGCACCGCCAAACCCTCGCGAAGTGTCGGGTCTCCCGCGCCGGCAATACTCTTGAGACCCTGGATGAAATCAACCTCGCCATTTGTTGGGATATCGAACGGCAGCCACGCAAGCTGTGTAGGCGAGAGATGTACGCGTTTGTTTGACGGCAAGAAGTTAGACTCGGTGTCTTCGTTGTCGGGGAGGTCCGTCTAGGCGCGGTCGTCAGCACATGACGTCGGCAAACTCAACATCGTATTGCAAAGCGCGCAGCCGCAGCAAACATGGTTGCCCCATGTCAATATTCTGCTTCTGGCTGTGCAGAATTCGTGTGCTAGATTGAGAGCGTAATCACGCCCAAAGAGGTCTGACAGATGTGGACTTACGAATCCCTGATGCGCAACTGCGGGTCTTGCCCGGTACAGCCATGCCTATGCAACGTCAGCTCGTCAACTTTCCCGCATTTGGGCGACACCTGCCTTTTTGTTCAAGTGTCTGGGCGCGACAAATGCAGTGCCGGTCATCTGCTCTGCGTACAACCCAAATCTGACGTTACGCGGACTGTTTTGTCCTTGGGGAATAGTGCCTGTAATCGCAAACCGCTTTCGTCAGACATCATCGCGACATGACGGACTTGGGCGCATGCTCACCCGGAACGGCCTCAGACTCGAAGCTGTTTCCGAAACCCGGTTGGTACTGCAAGGTAAGCGGGTCAGCGAGTATTGACAAGCACGATCAAGGCGTAAGCTCACCTCATATGGATCATTCTTCCTGGTTCCAAACGAAGGGACCGCGCCATCTTTCTGCGTCTCAGCCCAATGGAAAATGTCCTGGTATTCTCTCGGGTTATCGAGCTTGGTGGCCATGTTGACTGTATCGCCGGGAGTGTGCTGACTGCTTGAGATGAGTGCGTGGATTTGTGTCAGACGTGCAGGAAGATGCGATCAGGTAGCACAACGTCAGTCAAGTTTAAAGATGTAGGATAGTCTCGCGCGGAAATGCACCATGCTTTAATGACCCCACACTCGGGACCCCACAAGATAGCATGATGCTGACGGAATCGCATCCCACACACCTTGTCCGGTCTGCGATCATCGTTGCTCATGGAAAACGTTTGGCACTGTCCAATGGAGCATGCGAACGAGTAGCACCCCTGCCTCAGGCTCAGTATTTCCTCAACGGGAGGGCATCGCAAGGTGGACGCGTGTGAGCTATGGAACTGCCGACGTCTGCGAGGAGGGGTACAGCGGGGCATCACCGGGAAAGAGCGGAGTTTTGGCAACGCCTATTCGCTCATCTTGTGCGGTGGATATGACGGGCCGAGACGAAGTGTTTGTGGATTTGTGATGTTTGTAAGGGAAGAGTAAGCTTTTGGTGATGGTTGTAAAGCTCCGCGGCGTGTCATGAAGGTTGAGACGGGATTGTGAGGGTTCGCAGTTGCCGGACGATTTCTCAACAACAACAACAACAACAACAATCGAATTTCGCAAAGAGCAGTCAGTCCTGAATGCTGACTTGGAGCCTTTCCTTGAGGCGTACGGCGCAACATCGTCTTTAATTCGGCGTAATCATGTCAGATGTAGAGCAGAGCAGTTGCAGGTTTAGCAAACTCTCATCGGGATGTGGAGCAACTTCCATTATCTTAAATACAGACTTTCTATTTAACTTTGAATAGCAGGTTTGAATTAAATGTGACCGCATAAAATTATCATACAGACTATACCTGCAGAGACATTCTGGCTTCAGTAACCAAACAAGCGTCCATCCAACACGAATTTGACCTTCAATCTCATCAGCACCAAAAGAGGCACAACTCCACCAGGCGCTCACCAGTTTACATAGACAACTTGTGCGACTTCCAGACCGAAATTCTTCTCCAGTCCGACCTCTCACGCCGAAAAGAATTTCGAGTCCATTAGCCTTGTGTACCTCGATGAAGCACCTATTATCAACACAATTCTCTCACCACAAATACCCATCCACCAAACCATCCCTCATTTCGATGTACATATTCATCTGATAACATCCTAACATGTTCCCCGCAGCATTCAAGCATATCACGTCCGACATTCCATATCCCGTCTCGAGCACCAACATACCCCATCTCGCCGCGTCGCCCAGATCCTCTCCCCCCAACCACACCCATCTCCACGCATTCATTTCAACGCATCCAACCTCGCATCCATCTTCAGGCCTCTCCTCCACCAACACATCCAAGCATCTCATCAGCCCTACATACTAAAATCTCACCCACTCACACACCCATGCGCCACAGAATAGCAGCGATCGGATCTCGCCTACGTGCGACATCAACCACACTGCGAGTTGCGTGCTGTCGCACACATCTCACATCCCCCATCCCATCCCATCTCGCATCGCATACTTCGCCTTGCTGTGGTAAGCACCCAAATCAGACCGGTGCGAATTTACCTCCATGGCGCATCGCAGCAGCGAAACTGAACGCAGCGCTTGACGGCGAGATGCGAGCTTGGGCCAGACTTTGTTCGGCGGTGCTATGTATAGAACACGATTACGAGTATTGACTTACCCTTTTGTTTCTCCCTCACTCGCATCGCTTGCTTTCGCAGCATGCAAGTTCCAAGGCCGGTCGGATCGACATGGCAAGGCGAGGCGAACATGTTCGCATCGAAACAACCGGCTTGTTTGCCCGAGCGACGCGACGCGCAGTCATCATAGAAGCGGTATGTTTAGTTTTCACATTTTAAATTTCGGCTGGGCCTTTCACCGCTTCCATCGGAGCGCGCGCGCAGGTCCAAATATAAAGTAATACCTAATTACTCGACGATGCCAATGTCGTCATACACTCCCCTCCTCTGCCCCTCCAAAACTACACTACCACCACTTCATCACTGCTTCAAAATATGCTCCGGCCCGCCCCAAGCGCGCTTACTCACCGCTCAACGCCGCGTGAGACCAAAGTTATCTCTCCCCTCCCATCTCATTCCGACTTTGCGCGATTCATGTCCCCCCTTTGAGATTAAGCGCCCAAATGGTGCGGGGAAACTCTAAACCCTGCCAGCCACACCAGCACTGGGTCATGGGGGCCCTATCTTCTGGCTTCATGCACGCACCGTTTAGTACGCTTGCGATGCTAGCGTCAGTATGGTATGGTAGAGCTATGCAGGCGGTGAAGGCGAGGGGAAGATCAACACGCCGAACGAAGGGTGCTGCTGGACCCTGGGGGTTTGGTGATCGACGGAAACATTGATCGTCGCAACGGCGCTGCGTTGCTTCTTTGAACCCTGAAGTGTTGAGGTAGGTAGGTGTAACCCTTTGCATGGCAAGTGAAGCGCGAGATGATATCGGTGGGTCCGAGCAGCCACGAGGTGAGGATGCGCTTCCGCCCAAGGCATCGTATCTACTTGAGTGAAGAGAAAGAAAAACAGGAATGTAAGACAATCGGACTCGGCCTCGCATCGAATGCAAAGCCTGTTTGAACCTCACATGGTGTATATCTGACTCGTAAATCCCATCAGACTTGGGCATCATGAGGAGACTGGTATTTCGCCGAATTGTTAACAAACCGGTTCTTCCTAGTTTGCGATTGGCGGTGTGGTGTGTGAGGAAGTTGGTAAATGAGAAACGGGGCTAACGGGGCCCGGGAACTTCCAGGAGCAAGGTGGCGCTGGAATGGTGTGGCACATTTCCCTTAACTTATTACAATGATATGAGGCCATGTGATTGTATGCTTGCCCACACCGATCAACCACAGAAGACGAGCGAAGCAGAAATGATGAACGTGATGCTGCATCGTGACTGGCGAGGAAGCCTTGTTCCGGAACCCCAGTCGGGAGACAGTGATTTCGCCACGAACCGGAACAAAGTGTGTGAGAAAGAGAGAGAGGTTGTAGTGAATGTAGTGTATTGTTTGCGTCGACGCGCGTCGCGTCCTGATAAACGAACTCCGCCACTTTGGTATCGTACTGCTTGCTTAGTCGTTCATCCAGGCAGCGACGCGGCCACCACCAAAGCGCGCTGCAAAACGCAGGCCGCTCAATCCCATGGGAAAGTACGAGACGATGTACCATAGCCACCATCGTAGCTGTGCGACGGCCGCAATAAAGGTGAGGATGGTGCTGTGCAACGTGG